>NC_037682.1:106060603-106200517 GCF_003255815.1 Theropithecus gelada | reverse complement strand
AAAAAAAAAAAAAAAAAAAAAAAAAAAAAAAAAAAAAAAAAAAAACCTTGCTAATCACAAAAAAAGAAAGAAAGCCTTGCTAATCACTAATAAACCTATCTACACTGAAGTGTAAATACGTACTAGATGTAGAAATGTTGTTTTTCACTACACATACACGAGTACACGCATACCAGTTATTAAAATATTAAACTACTTCTCTCGGTTGATTAATAATCACTGCCCCAAATCTGCCATGGGCTCCTCACCATCATGGCTTCCTCATCATCATGCCTACCTCAACACTTGGATTCCAAGACTCTTCTAAACCCCTCCAAGACTGAGGGGTTAATCCCTGGCCCATCTTGGACCTCCAAGACACTGTCCAGCCTATAGCCATATTCATTTGGATTGGCCAGTTCCCAAGTCAAACTAGTTGTTAGTATTTTTTATGTCACCTTTATTTAACTCAAAGGATTTGTATTTTGATGGTGGCATTTAAGACACTTACAGTGTGACAAACTTAGGGGTAAAGTGAGCTAAAATGATAGGATAATTGAGCTTCCATTCCTATGCAAGAATTGATGACTTAAATTTTCCCCCAGAAAGCCATTTTTTTCTAGGAGGAAACATATACTCTTATAATGAACATTAATGCACATTATTTAGGAAATTCACATCACAGAAAAATTTTTATTTAAAAAAAAAAAATCTGTTCCATTAAGAGAATACTTCAATAAGACTTTTTCCACCATTTCCACCACCCTTACCCCCTCTTAGGATACTTAGAGGATAGAAGGCTCTTAATAAATACTGATGGGTAATTTGATGTCTTAGAAGATTCTATCTTACTGATTCTTTGGCAGAAGAAACAGTTGCAAAGAAAGAGAAATGCAAGGTTGGAATGACATCCACAATCCCCAGTGGGCATGTCTGGAGAAACACATGGAATCCTGTCTCCTGTAGTTTGGCTACAGTCAAAATGAAGGAATGCCTGAGAGGAAAGCTCATATATCTAATGGGAGATTCCACGATCCGCCAGTGGATGGAATACTTCAAAGCCAGTATCAACAGTATGCCTCAGTCTAAGTTATAATTCTTACCCCTTTCAAAAACTTCCTTTCCATTTCAAAGGGGAAAAGGGAATATGGGAAATGCCTCTTTATTTTTCATATTCCTCAGTCACAACACACCAAAATTTTTCACAAGGCATTGTTATCTTTCCTTTAAAAAAAAAGACAGCTATCTAACTGGAGGGAAACCAGCATAGAAAAAGGTTTACTATATCCCTATCTCTGCAGAATTCACACTTCAGTATGTACCCAGTAGGCTCAGAAAACTATTGATGGAGCCAAAGATAACTTAAGATATTAAATTGTCCAGCTTCTAGAACCAGCATAATGATTAAGGGTATGATTCTAAAACCAGACAGCCTGGGTTCAAAACCTGACTTCCCTACCTCCTATCTTTGAACAAGTTACATAACCATTCCATCCCTCAGTTTTCTCATCTGTCAACTAAAGATGAAAAGAATTTCTATCTGGTAAAATAAGGTAATCCATACAATGCATTTAGAATATTGCTTCTCACATGGTTAAGTTCTCTTTTGTGTAAGGTATCATTACTGTCATCATTACCTAAGAGAACAGATGTCAGAAGTGAAATAGACTGCATCAGGTAGGCACAAGTAAAGTATGGGTTTGGAGTCTAACAGACCTAGGCTGTGCTATTTAGAAACAATGACTTTGGGCATGTTATTTATTTTCCCTGCCTGGTGTTTCTCATCAATCAACCAGGAATAATAATAGTGATATAGTTTAACTGATCATCCCCTCCAAATCTCATGTTCAAACATGATCTCCAACACCAGAGGTGGGACCTAGTGGGAAGTGTTTGGGTCATGGAGGTGAATCTCTCATGAATGGCTTGGTGCTCTCCCCATGGTAATGAGTGTGTTCTTGCTCTGTCAGTTCATGTGAGAACTGGTTACTTAAAAGAGCCTGGCATCTCTCTTGCTCCCTCTCTCACCATGTGACACACTGGCTCCCCTTCCCTTCTGCCATGACTGAAAGCTTCCTGGGCTCACCAGATGCTGAACAGATGCTGATGCCATGCTTGTACAACCTACAGAACCATCAGCCAAATAAGCCTCCTTTCCTTATAAACTACCCAGCCTCAGGTATTCCTTTATAGCAATGCAAACAGACTAATACAAGTTTGTATAGAAGATTAAGCGAAGTAATGGATATAAAGTATTTAACACATTGCAAGGCGTAGTGGCACATAGAAAGTGCCCAAAAAAACCAATAGCTGTTGCAATTGTTATCATTACTTAATTTAAGGGTCAGGAATAGAATCCAATTGCTAAAATCCTAGTTCAGTTGCTCTATTTACTAAACCAAGAGTGCACCAGTAATAACTCTAAATTTGCTAGTAGACCTTAGCAACCTCACCTACAAAACCACTATTGGCTGTCCCTCTATGGCCCGGGATCCTGGCTCTCATCACTGAGAGAAATGCAGTAGCTGTGGCTCCATCCTGGCCTTCCCAAAATGAGGCCACTCATGATCTCAAACTTAGAAGGAAAGTTGATCCAATAAAAGTAGGAAAATTGGTAGGGCCTTAGTTCTAAGTTATAAGAAAAATTCTCAACAGAAGGTTTAAATTGTCAACTCAAAGAGCTTTAAATTGTGATCTCTGGTAAATGACTAAACTCCTAGGGAAACCTCAATTACCTCATCTACAAAATTCAGGGTCTAGTAACAGCCTTTAGCATCATATTCCATAACAGTGATTCTCTTAGGTCATATAAAGGACTGAGTTATGGAGTTACCTACCTTTTCAACTCATCTTTTAATTTGTCATAGAAAAACAACTGCTGTACATTGTGTTAAAAGTTAAATTCTATGGCCAGAGTGTGATTTGGAAAAGAAAACTGAAGTAAGTTGGAAGCAGAGTGAAGAAAATAGCTCTGCCATTTTCCTCCAACTTACCCTAGAGCATCTCTGTTTTCCAGCCTCACTGGGTTAAGTCTTCAAACGTAGCCCTTTGCTTCTAAGACAATCCCGTGTTACAAAGCATCAATAATCCTTCTCTGCACATTTTCCTCAAAAGTTCTAACTTCAAAGCAGTTAGCCCTGCTGTTCTGGTAAAAGTCTAATTAATATGATGAAAATGGAAGAACTTCATTTCATTCTATTCATGTGTCAATTAAATATACATGAGGGGATCCTTGAGGTTAATGGATAGATCAGTCCAAATAAATGCTTTGCATATTGTAAAGGGTTCCACAAATGACTAGTAATACTTATTATTATAGTAAGGCACTTAATATTATCCCATGCATATGTGAAGGAAACACAGAAGTACAGAATATAATTTCAGTCTTGAGGGAATTTAAACAGTGGCTGGGGAAATAGGGTTTACATGTTTTTTTATGAAAAAACCATCAATTAGTACCGTTCTCTATCCTCAAATGAGTTTAATCTACAGTCAACAAAATGTACAAAAATAATATCTACAAAACTGACCACATTATCCTCCAAGGAAGTTACTTCACTACCTTTCCATCCCCACTCCACTAGATTCCACATGATTCTATAAGGTAGCATGAACATAATCTCTCACATTTACATACACTTTTTTAATTTTTAATTTTTTTATTTCAGTAGGTTTTTGGGGAGCCAGTGGTGTTTGGTTACATGGACAAGTTCTTTAGTGGTAATTTCTGACATAGTGATGCACCCATCACCCGACCAGTGTACACTGTGCCCAGAGTATAGTCTTTTATCCCTCATCAACCCTGAACCTTTCCTCTGAGTCCCCAAAGTCCACTGTATCATTCTTAGGTCTTTGCATCCTCATAGTTGAGTTCCCACATATGAGTGAGAACATACGATGTTTGGTTTTCCATTCCTGAGTTACTTCACTTAGAATAATAGCCTTCCATTCCATCCAGGTTGCTGCAAATGCCATTATTTCATTCCTTTTCATGGCTGACTAGTACTCCATAGTGTGTGTATGTGTGTGTATAACATTTTATATATATACAACATTTTATATATAATATATATAACATCTTATATTATATATATACAAATAAAACATTTTCTTTATCCTCTCATTGATTGATGGGCATTTGGGCTGGTTCCATATTTTTGCAATTGCAAATTCTGCTGCTATAAACATGAGTGTACAAGTATCTTTTTCGTATAATGATTTTTTTTCTTCTGGGTAGATGCCAAGAAGTCAGATTGCTGTATCAAATGGTAGATCTACTTTTAGTTCTTTAAGTAATCTCCACACTGTTTTTCATAGTGGTTGCACTAGTTTACATTCCCACCAACAGTGTAAAAGTGCTCCCTCATTACTGCATCCATGCCAACATCTATTGATTTTTTGAATATGGCTTTTTTTACAGGAGTGAGGTGGTATCACATTGTGGTTTTGATTTGCATTTCTCTGATAGTGATGTTGAGCATTTTTTCATATGTTTGTTCACCATCTGTGTATCTTCCTTTGAGAATTGTCTATTCATGTCCGTAGCCCACTTTTTGATGGGATTGTTTTTTTCTTGCTGATTTCTCTGAGTTCTTTGTAGATTCTGGATATTAGTCCTTTGTTGAATGTATAAATTGTGAAGATTTTCTCCCACTCTGTGAGTTGTCTGTTAACTCTGCTGATTATATCTTTAGCTATGCAGAAGGTTTATAGTTTAATTAAGTCCCATCCATTTATCTTTGTTTTTGTTGCATTTGCTTTTGGGTTCTTGGTCATGACGTTTTTGCCTAAGTCAATGTCTAGAATGGTTTTTCAAATGTTATCTTCCAGAATCTTTATGGCTTCAGGTCTTAGATTTAAGTCTTTGATCCATCTGGAGTTGATTTTTGTATAAGATAAGAGACGAGGATCCACTTTCATTCTTCTATATATGGCTTGTCAATTATCCCAGCACCATTTGCTGAACAGTTAATAGGGTGTCCTTCCCCAACATTATGTTTTTGTTTGCTTTGTCAAAGATCAGTTGGCTGTAAGTATTGGGCTTTATTTCTGGGTTCTGTATTCTGCTCCATTGGTCTGTGTGCCTATTTTTATGCCCGTACCATACTGTTTCTGTGACTATGGCCTTATAGTATAGTTTGAAGTCAAGGAATGTGATGCCTCCAGATTTGTTCTTTTTGCTTAGTCTTGCTTTGGCTATGAGGGCTCTTTTTTGGTTCCATATGAATTTTAGAATTGTTTTTTCTAGTTCTGTGAAGAATGATAGTGGTATTTTGATGAAAATTGCATTGAATTTGTAGATTGCTTTTGATAGTATGGTCATTTTCACAATATTGATTCTACCCATCCATGAGCATGTGATGTGTTTCCATTTATTTGTGTCATCTATAATTTCTTTCAGCAGTGTTTTGTAGTTTTCCTTGTAGAGGTCTTTCACATCCTTGGCTAGGTATATTCCTAAGGATTTTATTTTATTTTATTTTATTTTATTGCAACTATTGTGAAAGGGGTCGAATTCTTGATTTGATTCTCAGCTTGGTTGCTGTTGGTGTAAAGCAGAGCTACTGATTTGTGTATATTAATTTTGTATCCTAAAACTTTGCTGAATTCATTTACCATTTCTAGGAGCTTTTGGGATAAGTCTTTACGGTTTTCTAGGTATACTGTCTTATAATCAGCGACAGTAAGTAAAAAGATTTCCTCTTTACCGATTCAGGTGCCCTTTATTTCTCCAACTGCTCCAGCTGGGACTTCCAGTACTATGTCGAAGAGAGGTGGTGAGAATGGGCATCCTTGTCTTGTTCCAGTTCTCAGAGGGAATGCTTTCAACTTTTACCCATTCAATATTATGTTGGCTAGGGGTTTATTGTAGATGGCTTTTATTACCTTAAGGTATGTCCCTTCTATGCTGATTTTGCTGAGGGTTTTAATCATAATAGATGCTGGATTTTCTCAAATGCTTTTTCTGTGTCTACTGAGATGATCATGTGATTTTTGTTTTTAATTCTGTTTATATGTTGTATCACATTTATTGACTTACGTATGTTAAACCATCCCTGCATCCCTGGTATGAAACCCACTTGATCATGGTGGATTATCTTTTTGATATGCTGTTGGATTTGGTTAGCTAGTGAGGATTTTAGCATCTATGTTCATCAGGGATATTATTGGTCTGTAGTTTCCTTTTTTTGTTGTGTCCTTCCCTGGTTGTGGTATTAGGATGATACTGGCTTTACAGAATGATTTAGGGAGGATTCCCTCTTTCTCTATCTTTTGAGATAGTGTGAATAGGATTTGTATCAATTTTTCTTTGAATGTCTGACAGAATCAGCTGTGAATCTATCCTGAACTTTTTGTATTGGCAATTTTTTTATTACCATTTCAACCTCACTGTTTGTTACTGGTCTGTTCAGAGATTCTGTATCTTCCTGATTTAATCTAGGAGGGTTGTATATGTCCAGGAATTTATCCCCTCTAGGTTTTCTAGTTTATGTGTTTAAAGGTGTTTATAGTAGCCTTGAATAGCCTTTTGTATTTCTGTGGTATCAGTTGTGACATCTCTGATTTTATTTCTAATTGAGCTTATTTGGATCTTCTCTCTTCTTAGTTAATCTTGCTAATGGTCTATCAATTTTATATATCTTTTCAAAGAACCAGCTTTTTGTTTCATTTATTTTTGTATTATTTTTGTTTCAGTTTCATTTACTTCTGCTCTGATCTTCATTATTTATTTTCTTCTGCCAGGTTTGGGTTTGGATTATTCTTGTTTCTCCAGTTCTATGAGATATGACATTAGTTTATCTATTTGTGCTCGTTCAGACTTTTTGATGCAGGCATTTAAGTCTATGAAATTTCCTCTTACCATTACTTTTGCTGTATCCCAGAAGTTTTGATAGCTTACATCACTATTATGGTTCAGTTCAAAGAATTTTTTAATTTCTATCTTGATTTTATTGTTGACTCAATGATCATTCAGGAGCAGGTTATTTAATTCCATGTATTTGCTTGGTTTTGAGGGTTCCTTTTGGAGTTTATTTCCAATTTTATCCCACTGCGGTCTGAGAGAGTACTTGATATACTTTCGATTTTCTTAAATGTACTGAGACTTGTTTTGTGGCCTATCATATGTTCTACTTTGGAGAATGTTCCATGTGCTAATGAATAGAATGTATATTCTTCAGTTGTTGGGTAGAATGTTCTGTAAATATCTGTTAAGTCCATTTGTTGTAGGGTATAGTTTAAGTCCATTATTTCTTGGTTGACTTTCTGTCTTGATGACCAGTCTAGTGCTGTCTGTGGAATGTTAAAGTTCCCCACTATTATTATGTTGCCATCTCTTTCATTTCTTTGGTCTATTAGTAATTGTTTTGTAAATTTGGGAGCTCCAGTGTTAGATGCATATATATTTAGAATTGTGGTATTTTCCTGTTGAATTAGTTATTTTATCATTATATAATGTCCCTCTTTGTCTTTTTAATCTGCTGTTGCTTTAAGGTTTGTTTTGTCTGATACAAGAATAGCTGCTACTCCTTGCTTTTGGTGTCCATTTGCATGGAATATCTTTTTCCACCCCTTTACCTTAAGTTTATGTGAGTCCTTATGTGTTATTAACAGGTGACTTTCCTAAAGACAACAGAAACTTGGTTGGTGAATTCTTACCCATTCTTCCATTCCGTATGTTTTAAGTGGAGCATTCAGGCCATTTACATTCAATGTTAGTATTGAGGTATAAGATACTGTTCTATTCATTGTGCTACTTGTTGCCTGAATACCTTGATTTTTTTTTTTCATTGTGTTATTGTATATAGGTCCTGCGAGAATTATGCTTTAAGGAGGTTCTATTTTGGTGCATTTTGATAACTTGTTTCAAGATTTAGAGCTCCTTTTAGTAGTTATTGTAGTGCTGGCTGATAGTGGCAAATTCGCTCAGCATTTGTCTGGAAAAGATTATCTTTTCTTAATTCATGAAGCTTAGTTTCACTGGATTCAAAATTCTTGGCTGATAATTTTTTTTGTTTAAGGAGGCTAAAAATAGAACCCCAATCCCTTCTAGCTTGTAGGGTTTCTGCTGAGAAATCGGCTGTTAATCTGATAAGTTTTCTTTTATAGGTTACCTGATGCCTTTGCCTCACAGCTATTAAGATTTTTTCCCGGCCGGGCGCGGTGGCTCAAGCCTGTAATCCCAGCACTTTGGGAGGCCGAGACGGGCGGATCACGAGGTCAGGAGATCGAGACCATCCTGGCTAACACAGTGAAACCCCGTCTCTACTAAAAAATACAAAAAACTAGCCGGGCGAGGTGGCGGGCGCCTGTAGTCCCAGCTACTCGGGAGGCTGAGGCCGGAGAATGGCGTGAACCCGGGAGGCGGAGCTTGCAGTGAGCTGAGATCCGGCCACTGCACTCCAGCCTGGGCGACAGAGCGAGACTCCGTCTCAAAAAAAAAAAAAAAAAAAAAAAAAAGATTTTTTCCCTTCCTCTTGACTTTAGATAACCTGATTACCATGTGCCTAGGCAATGATCTTTTTGTGATGAATTTCCCAGGTGTTCTTTGAGCTTCTTGTATTTGGATGTCTAGATCTCTAGCAAGGCCAGGGAAATTTTCCTCGATTAGTCCCTCTAATATATTTTCCAGACTTTTAAATTTCTCTTCTTCCTTGGGAATACCAATTATTCTTAGGTTTGGGCAAGTATAGTCCCAAACTTCTTGGTGGATATGTTCATTTTTTTTTAAATCCTTTTTTGTCTTTGATGGATTAATTCAAAAGCCTTGTCTTTTAGCTCTGAGGTTCTTTTTTCTGCTTGTTCAATTATATTGCTGAGACTTTCCAGTGCATTTTGCATTTCTCCAAGTGTATCCTTGATTTCCAGAAGTTGTGATTGTTTTTTATTTATACTATTTCACTGAAGAATTTTCCTTTCATATTCTGTATCATGTTTTTAATTTAAGTTGGACTTCACCTTTCTCTGGTGCCTCCTTGATTAGCTTAATAATTGACATTCTAAATTATTTTTCTTACAATTCAGAGATTTCTTCTTGGTTTAGATCCATTGGTGGTAAACTAGTATGATCTTTTGTGGGAGTTAAAGAATCTTGTTTTGTCGTATTACGAGAATTGGTTTTTGGGTTTCTTCTCATTTGGGTAGACATGTCAGAGGGAAGATCTGGGATTCAAGGGCTGCTATTCAGATTCTTTTGTCCCACAGGGTGCTCCCTTGATGTGGTTTAATCCTCCTTCCCCTAGGAATGGGGCTTCCTGAGAGCCAAACTGTAGTGATTGTTTTGGCTCTTCTGAGTCTCACTACCCAGTGGAGCTACTGGTCTCTGGGTTGGTACTGGAGAATGTCTGCAAAGAATCCTGTGATGTGACCCATCTTCAGGTCTTGCAGCCTTGGATACCAGCACCTGCTCCAGCGGAGTTACCAGGGGGGTGAAGTGGACTCTGTGAGGGTCCTTGGTTGTGTTTTTGTTTAGTGTGCTGGTTTTGTGTTGGTTGGCCTCCAGCCAGGAGGTGGCACTTTCAAGAGCACATCAGCATCCTATAGGCAGGATGCAAACTTGTCCTAGGGACACAGTTTTTCAGCATCTCAGAGAGGCTGCAGTGGTGATCCTGTTCATTCAAAGGGTCTATGGATTCTCCTGACTTTCCTGGTATGTTCCTGTGGTAGTTACTGGAGCAAAAGTTCATGATGTGAGTCTCCACATGCTGCTCCGTCTGTCCAAGTGGGAGCTGCAAGCTAGTCGTGCCTGCTATCCACCATCTTAATCCAAGAAACTACGTAACACTTTGACTGTTCAAATAATTTTCAAAAACATCCCCTCATCTAAACCTATAATAAATTAGACATGATTAGCTTATTTAATTATACCAATTAAATCCCTTCTATCTTTATATCTACTCAATCTCGGTAACTATATCCTCATTTTATTTTGGGATTGCCTATTTGTTATCAGCACTGAAGTCAGTGGATCTGCATGAATCTGGAAAATTGCAACACCAGCTTGCTGTGGATTTGGATAGGAACATCAACATCCAGTGGCAAAAACATTGTTATCCCTTGGTAGGATCAATGACCTATTCAGTCAAAGAGATGGAGTACCTCACCCGTGCCATTGACAGAACTGGAGGAGAAAAAAATACTGTCATTGTTATTTCCCTGGGCCAGCATTTCAGACCCTTTCCCATTGATGTTTTTATCCGAAGGGCCCTCAATGTCCACAAAGCCATTAAGCGTCTTCTTCTGAGAAGCCCAGACACTATGGTTATCATCAAAACAGAAAACATCAGGGAGATGTACAATGATGCAGAAAGATTTAGTGACTTTCATGGTTACATTCAGTATCTCATCATAAAGGACATTTTCCAGGATCTTAATGTGAGTATCATTGATGCCTGGGATATAACAATTGCATATGGCACAAATGATGTACACCCACCTCAACATGTAGTAGGAAATCAGATTAATATATTGCTAAACTATATTTGTTAAATAACACAAAAGTCTGAAATTCATTCACTTAAGTAAAAAAATTTATTGACTGTCTACTAGCAGGCCAGATGCTGTTTGGCTCTGAATTCCCAACTAGCAAGAGCAGAGAATCTACATTATGGCTGATCCATAAGCCACCAATTCAGCTAAATGAGATGTTTTTAATCTGGGCTTTCACTTAAAAGTAAAACTAAAAATACTCATGAAAAGAGCCTACCCTTCTTGATCAGAGCCATACTACTCTTCACCAATGGGAAGTCAAGATACCTATGGGTAAAAGTTCTCTCTGATGCATGAAAATTCAGAGTGATAAAGTAATTTTAAAATAAATATTTGGAGAAAGCAGTCCTGTTTGTTTATTTCTATCACTAAAGACAAGCTCTAGATGAATTTCCAAGTCAGAAGAGAAGTCTTGTGAGGCAATTCTCCCATAGTCATAGAGAGGATTCTAAGCAAGGACACGTGGGTCCTGAAAACCTCTAAATTTTGTCTCTCTGTAGGAACTCCTGATACTAGGCTCTAATCTGATTCTATAGTATTTTTCATCCAGGTTTATAGGATAACACAGGTAAAAGCACGGGGCATTAGAATTCAGGAAGTTTGTCTTTAGTCTTGTTGCTGTTGATCATTTGAAGACTTTGGAGGGTTGGGTGCAGTGGCTCACACCTGTAATCCTAGCACTTTGTGTTGCAAGACAATCAACACAAAGACTGGAGAGGCCAAAAAAGGTTCAGAAGAGTTTATTAAATTAAGGTGATCACCGGCTCAGCCAGACATAGGTCCAGAAAGTCTGAGCCCTGACCAAAGGGCTTTTCCTACTTTTAAACACCTTCAGGCAGGAACCACGTGAGGCAGGAAGTGAGTTACAGAAGCAAGAAACAAAGGCAGCATTACAACATTTCTTACATCTTGAGAGAAACAGGTCTTTCAACCTAAACTTATCAGTCTTGTGACCCTGCAGCCATACAGGAAGGTAAGCAGGAACTCTCTGGGCCTGTAATAAACTTTGAGGAATGTGCAGTTGGGGAGTATAGATAAGGTCCACTGTCCACAGAGAGAAGACAGGCTGTTAATATTCCCTTTTCACTTGAGTGTGGGGTTGGGGGGGTCACCCTTTGCAGCAGCTTTAAGAGGATTTTAAAATTGCTAATACTACTATTATTAGGTTGTAGTTGATTCCATTAATTCCTTCTTCATTTGGAGGCTGAGGTGGAAGGGTCACTTGAGTCCAGGGGTTTGAGGCTGCAGTGACACACCCCTACACTACAGCCAGAGTGACAGCGTAAGACCCAGCCTCAAAAAACAACAACAAAAGACTGGATAAGTAACTTCAGCTCTCTGGCCTTCATGTGGTACTTTGGGTACTACCTTGAGGGGCAGGAGTCAGGAGAGGTACCCCATGGGGCAGAGTACTAGTTCCAATACCACTGCTTCAGCCAGAATATCAGTCACTCTTACCTATATGTATATGGAATCCTGGGTCAGCTTTTTATTTGAAAAAATTCCACGGCTTAAAATATGTTTGAGAGCTGCTATTGTCTGAAAACGATTATGTAGATAATCAATAACAATGGTTCCTATAATCTACACATGTAGGTTAACATTTTAATCACTCTCATTTGCATTTTAATAGGCCTTCCCAAGATTTGATCAAAAAAGAGGGTTGGATATAAGAATTTCAGTTGAAGAGAGCAATGTGATTATTGTCAAGCAGTTTGGTACCATATTCTTCCTTAATTTTGTACTCTTCACCATGCCCCAGATACTACTGGGCCCCTGACTGAATAGAGAGAATGGCAAGAGTAGCTGCATCTGGAAAAAAACAATTACAATAGGGCAGCTTAAATATGTTTATCCAGGTTTTTTCAGGGGGGCAGGAGACAATACATTTTCTATTTATTTGCCAATAATCACAGTTCATAGTTCAATGCCCCATATACACTCAGATGGTCAAAATTTTTTTTAAAATCCCTACCATACGCTAGGAATTGTTCTAGTCTTTAGGTATACAGTCATCAAAAAGACAAAGATATCTCACCATCGAAGACTTTATATTCCAATAAAGGAAAAAGATAATAAACAAAAAAGACATAAAATGATTCCATAATTCATGATAAAGTCATATGAACAAAGCATATCACATCAGTGATAGTGTAATGGCATGGTGGTGATGGAGGTGACTAGATGTTTAGAAAAGTATCTCAGAAGAGAAGCATTGTAAGCAGGATAAAAAAGATAAAAAAAGGAGGCAGTCACGAGACAAAATGGAGGAAGACAGAGGCTTGAGAAGTTAGAGACATAAGCAGGAGCTAGATCTTATGTGGCCTTATTACCTATGGCAAGGAGTTTAAATTTTATCCTAATTACAATGGGTGGGTAGTTGAGGGAGGAAGGAAGGGGAGACGGAAAATAAGAAAGAGGGAATGAAAGAGAATAAGAGAGTGAAGAAAAGAGGGGGAAATAAAGGGAGGGGGAAGCAGTACCTTAACTCAAGCATCACTAGGGACTACTACAGCTGCTAAGATAAGAATGACCAAGGGTTGTGAAGCTCCAAGAATGGTAAAACAGCACCTGCTTTCTTTTATTAATACAGTGATTTTCCACTACCCCTTTCTACTTGAGGTAAGGATGGATAAAAGGCATTGAAGATCTTGCAAAAGGGGCAGAATGTTTAAAGGGAACACAGAGCACTATAATTTTAGCACAGAAACTGAAATTTGAATGTGACCCAAAGATTTTTTTTTAAGAAAAGGAAAAGAAGATATATATTTGTAATATGTGAACTCTAAGAGGGAATGTAAGCTCAGATAGAAAGTTATATTCAGAATGATGATTCTCAGAAGTTAGCACTTTCTAGCGGCAATCCATAAAGGTTTGATGGTTCTTCTGAAAACCAAACCAATATACACACAGAGTTAGCTATGGCAATGTCTGTGTGATGTTTTGTATGTTTATTTCCTGTCTGAGATGATTGGCCAGTATATATATATGGCAAGTACAAGTTGCTCTTCCAACAGAGGGAAAAAGTAAAAATGACTGACATATAGCCCTTGGAGCTGAATGGATTCTTCAACATTTTGGATAAATACTCCACAAAGAAAAAAATTGTAAAAATGTCCAAGGGAAACTATTAACAAGAGGCAAGCATATTAAAGAATATGCTGAAAAGAAACTGACAAGGTGAGGTATTTTTTTTTTCAAGAGAGGGTATTTAAAAAGATAAAAAGTATATTCTAAGTACCAGTTTGTGTTGAATTCTTGCAGTTATAATCTTTCTCATCATTGTAACTAACAGTCTGGGTCCAATGAGGAGGTAGAAACCACCCAGTGGGCCAAACAGAGGAAGTTTGATATAAAGAATTACTAAACGCTAATAAATGAGTGACTATCAGATAAAAGAAATCTCTATGTGGTATGCCTAAGGCTGAGGGACGGTGTCCAAAAGGAACTTGGAAGAAGGTCCCTCCCCAAGGCTGCGGTTCAGCCTTATTGGGAAATGTATAACAGAGAAGATCGTGGGTTTTCCCAGGCTAGAGCTGGTCTGCAGTTGCTGGACAAGCAGAAGGGAATCCTCCGTAGTCCAGGCAGGGTGCAGGCAACCAGGAACCAGGGGTGTGGACAAGTGGGTGAGGGCCCAGGACAAAGATGAGCTGTGCAGGGGGCCTGCATGGGGAATCGAGTGCCCATGCAAGCAGTAGGCCTTCACAGACAGGGAGTGCTGGGGTGCTGTAGCTAATGTGGAAGGCCAGGAAAGGTTATTGCCAGGCCAGGATAAGGCTGCAAGGTTGCCAAAAGATTGCTTATTCTGGGAACATGGCTGGGGAAGAGCCCCACTGGATGGCCCCATACCAAAAACACTAGCCTACTGCACCGCCACCAGAAACAGCAGAAGAGTTCCTTCTTTCTGCAATGCCCCTCCAAAGTCCACTGCTGAGAAAGGTTAGCAATGTGCTCACTATACAGGAGGGTGCTCAAGGGAATTCTGTCCATGATTGCAGAGAATGTATAGAAGGCCACATTTGGAGTCAAGAGGCAATAAATCATTAACTGACAGAGTCATCAACCCAATCCTTTCTACTGGGTCATTTCTTTAGGAAACAAATAGACTGCTCTCTAATAGTTTGCATCTTAGAAAAGAAAACATAAATTTAAATATATATATATGTGTGTATAGAGAATATAAATATTCTCCATGTGTGTGCAAATATGCTATATACACAGAGATAGAGAGAGAGAGAGAGAGAGAGAGATCCCCTGATACTGTATGTTTCTCTTGAGGTATGGCCACATATCTTCTCCCCTTTTCATAAAACCTTCTTGAAAACATGGTCTATATGTTTTTGTCCTTGCTACCTCCTATTGTCTGTTACAACACATTCCAGTTGGGCTTACGTTCTAAATCACTCCTGCCAAGGGTACTAATGGCCTTTGTGTTGTCAAATCCAATGGCTACTTCTTTGTCTTCATCTAACTCAGTCTCTCAGTAGTGTTTGACCCAATTGACTGTGCCTTCTTTATTCACTCACTCACTTTCCTCTGTTTCTGTGCCACAAATTTCTGTGTTTTCCTCCTGCTTCCTTGGTCACTCCTTCCCATTTTCCTTGGCCAATCCCCACTCTGCTGCTTGGCCTCTAAAGTTGGAGTACCCTGGGGTTCATTCCTAGGCATCTACTTTGCTCTATCTATATGCTAATTTGCGGTGATATCCACTCCCTGGCTTAAATACCACCTCTGATTTCCGTAACTTCTAGGTATTTGTCTCCAGCTCTGATTTCTCCATTGCGCTTAAGACTTGCATATCTAATTGCCTACTTAATTTCCCATTTACCTATCTAAGAGACATCTCAAACTCAGTATGATCAACAGCAGAACTCTTGATTTATATTCCAAAATGCATTTGTCCCTAGTTTTCTCCAGTTCAGAAATGTTTCCAAGATTCATACAGGCAGTCATAAATTGTCCTTGATTCATCTACTTCTCTCATTCCTCTCAAAGTTCTGCCATTTTTTTTAGAATATATGTGGAGAATCTTTCTCCTCTTCTCTATCACCATTGCTACCATCTTAGTCTAAACTATGTCACCTCTTTCCTGTACTCAGGCAATAACTGATCTTTTGCTCATAATCTTGAAACTTCTACAACCCGTTCTTCACCCAGTAGCCAGACTGAGCTTTTTAAACTGTAAATGAGATCCATTTGACATCCCTAGATAAAATCCTGTAATGGTTTCCAAACTCCTTTCCATGATCTATAAGGATGAGTCTTTCTTGTCACTTAAATTTCAGATAAGTTTTCCTGACCACACAATCTAAAACTAGATCACTCCATCTCCCTATTATTCTTAATTACTTCACTGTTTCCTTTTCATGAGTGTATGTATCACTATCCAAAAAATCTCATTAAACTAGTTGTATATATTATTTTTACCTGTTCTACTCACAGTAAACTCTAGGTTCTCTAACAGTAAGGACCGTGTATTTGTTCACTAGGTGCCTTGTTCACAGCACCAGGAATTATGTCTAGTATATGTTAAAGATTCAGTCTATAGCTAACAAACAAAATACAATGATTCATTTTACATTTGCCAGGGAGTAAGTGGAATGTAACAAGCACCTATTTAAACAGATGGTTTTGTGTAAAAAGGGCTTTTTTACACAAATAAAGACATGTTCTCTGCTAGGAGAATATATCCAAAATATGACAGAGAGGCCCCAAAGTTCATCAAGCCTGCAAAAGTGCCCCACAAAAAAGAATTCTCAATCACCCACCAGTTCTCTGCATGGTGTCCACTGACAATGTGTTCTCTTGTTTGGAGTTGTCGCGAGACTTCAGATTTTCTGAGGAAAGCCTATCCATAGAGTCACTTGGGGTATTTTTACACTATGACTTCAAGGACCACAGCTGTTTCAGAACTAAGGGGTTTTCCATTCCCAAGGGTCACCAGTAACCCGGAGAGAGAAAGAATCTCAAAGAATACCTGAGAAACACCCAGTTAACAAAGGCTGTGGAATTATCTAATTGTCATCTAACTGTTGCCTCTTCAAATCTACACCCCAAGATAAGCCAATTGACAAGGAAAACAGACTGATGAAAATACATGTGTTCACAGACAAGAAACAAACAAGTTTTACACAGCCATAAGAGCCAGTTAAGAACTCACAGGTACTTTTCCAGCTGCCCAGATAGGAGAGATCATTAAAACAGGTGCAAAAGCAAAACTATGGAGACTGCCCTTCTCTATCTCTAATCTTGCCAGTGATCAGTGGAGGGCAGGGAAGAAGAAAGCAAAATAAATTAGAAAGGCTGTGTCTGCCAAGGGGTTCTCCCAAGTCAGAGAAAGAGAAGAAAAGGGAGAGAGCTCAGAAGAAAGTGTAGGAAACAAAAAAAAAACCTGATAGTGAGAGCCTCTCTTAATGACAAGGATAGGCTGGTTTTGATGGTGAGACAGCATCAAGATAAAATATTTCTCTAATAACCGACCAGCAAAAGTCCCCAGTGCTCTGTGGGAAGCAAGCACGGATACAGTCACTCAACCTAACATCTAGTTGGAGAGAGGAAGAAGGACATCAAAAATACCTGTTTACAGCTGATATTTCTTTGCCTTGTTTTATGTATGACATTGTTTGGGTGGGAAATGTATGAATATGTCACAGGAATTCAAAATATGGGAGAGATCATTGTGGTCTAGAGTCACGCTGGAAAGTTTCCTGTAGAGATTGCCCCTGAGTCGGGGATTCACTGACTATAGAGTCTAGATTGGTGCAGGGGCAGGCCATCCCAGGTGGGCAGCAGGATAAGCCATAAACAAAGCCAGAAAAGCAGGAAGAATTCCTTTTTAATTTGTATCTTTGAATATGTGTGTATCCATGTATTGTGCTTTGTATGTGTATTTTTAATTTACATAAAAATGTTGTGATAAAGATTTATAATGTTTCTTTCTTTCTTCACTTAGAGCTGTTTTAACGAGCCCTTCATGTTACAGATAAATCTAGTGAGTTGCATCTATCTGCTGGATAGTGTCCCACAATACACATCCACTACTTGTTTCTTAACCATTTCATAGTAATACATATTAAAGTCTATTTAATTCCCTACAACTACACCTATATATATAATCAACTGAAGACAAACTTTGTATGTGATTCTTTATGGACCTGACTGAGAAGTCCTCTGTGATGTATCCAGATTGAATTGCTTGGACATAGGGCATAGATAAACACAAACTAACAAAAATATTGCCATTCTGCTTTCAAAACGATCATGTTAATTTGGACTCTTACATAGTACAACAGAGTTATGTATAAATATCCAATCTATATTATCACCTAGTTCAGCTGAAGTCAGTAACAGGAGGATTGTTTAGCTTTAGAAAATATACTAATGTAATGTATCATATTTAAACATAAAAGTTTAAAAATTCATATAATTACCTCAATGAATCAGAAAAGGCCTTTGTCAATAACTCAGCTTCCATTAGTAATAGAAACACTTCACAAACTCTTTCTTAAAAGAGAACTTCCTCAATCTAATAAAAGGCATTAAGAAAAGCAAATATCATAAATCCAACATCATATATTTAATCACACGTAGTAAAACGTTGAAACTGGCAATGAAAACAAGGCAAACGTATTCAATATGGCCACTTCTAATCATCTTTGTTCTCTATGTGTGCCTATATAAAAGCACTATTAAAATGAAACACTTATATTTCTACATATCAGCCACAAACATTTGTTTGGAAAATGAAAAAAAATAAAAACATATAGAACGTGCATATATATGTGTGTATATACATACACACATAAACACATATACATAGATGGGTGTATAGTTTATATTTATAATTATAAATACAATTTGTGTTCCCCAAAATAGCAGACTCGCTTATAATCTCCTTTTGAGAGCAACTAGAAAAGCTAGAGAATGTTATATTTGATCTGTTAAGCATCACAGAGCAACTGGGGCAGTGAGAAGTTGAGAGATCTAGAATCTAGAGAGAAAGCAAGAGAGGAACAAAGGGCAGTTAGGGAAATAGAAGGAAAATTAGGTAACATATTCAAAGTGCTGATGCTCTTAACCACCAAAAACAAAAACAAATAAATAACACTTGTCAATCTAGAATTGTATAGCCAGCAAAAGTAACCCTCAAAATGAAAGCAAAATAAGATTTTTAAAAATGTAACCTTGAGAATTTGTCACTAGAAGATGTCTTACAGAATATTAAAGATAGTTCTTGAAGCAGGAGATAAATTCTCCCAAATGACAGTAGAGAAAGGCAAAGAAGAATGAAAAAGAAGGAAACTAAATGTACAAATCTAAATGAACAAGGATTTTATATATATATATATACACACATATATATATAATAATATATAATATATTGTGGTGTTTTCAATATTCCTAGAATTAAACCAGTCAGTGGTGAGTGCCTATAGTCCCAGCTACATGGGAGGCTAAGGTAGGAGGATCACTTGAGCCCAGGAGTTCCAGTCCAACCTAGGCAACATATTTCTTTTCCATCTCTAAAAGAAATAAAATAAAATAAAATAAAATAAATAGTTCTAGAACTAAAATGCCTGACAATAGCAAGAAAATGTGAAGGAGTTAAATGTAAATGGAGTACAGTTTTCTAAGGTCCCTCATTTCCTAATGATTAGTAAAAGTACCAATTTATATTAGACTTCATTAAGTCAAAGATGCATATTGAAATTTCCAAAATAGAGTAGAAATTGTTCAAGTAGTTTGTATAACAAGCTAAATGAGAGTGGAAATAGAATAATTTTAGAATTTTTGATTAATACACAAGAAGTCAAAAAGGGGCCGGGCATGGTAGCTCACGCCTGTAATCCCAGAACTTTGGGAGGCCGAGGCACGCAGATTATTTGAGGTCAGGAGTTCGAGACGAGCCTGGCCAACATGGTGAAACCCTAGCTCTACTAAAACTACAAAAAAATTGGCCAGGTATGATGGCTCATGTCTGTAATCCCAGCTACTCAGGAGGCTGAGGCACTAAAATCACTTGAACTGGGAGACAGAGGTTGCAGTGAGCCAAGATAGCGCCACTGCACTCCAACTTGGGCAACAGAGTGAGACTCTGTCTCAAAAAAAGTCAAAAAGGGAGAAAATGGAAGAGAGAAGTTGGGACAAATAAAAACCAAATAGTAAGATAAAATTACATAGATATATCAATGATAATATGAAATATAAATGGACTAGGAAGTTCCAGCTGCAAAAAAATGGCAGAGTGGCTTAGATGAGACTAATATTTCTCATAGAACAGTATTAAACTCTGGAAAAAATACATTTTAAAAAATGATATGAAAGCACTAGAAAAAGGCCAACAACTGGCAGAAACTGGAGCGAATTTGACACTTAAAAGTAGCAAATTATGCTGCCTGGGAGCCAGCTTTAAGGACTCTTATCCTGACAATATACCTCAGTGTATATTGTGCAAAGCAACTTGAATTCAAGGAGAAAACTGCAGACTTGCAGCCTGGAGATGTCATAGGATGGAGTTCAAGGCAATTGACCAGGGAAATTCCAGGAGAAAGGCCTTAGAAACAGCAGCCCCCAAATCTACTCTCAAATCTTTGACTGATCCCTGAGCTCTGTGTACCCAAGGAAGACTCCACAAAGTGTAGCACAGAACAACAGATGGATGAGTGGAGATTTCATCTGTTGCTCACTGAAGGAGGAAATAGAGTTTGTAGGTTTCGAGTTCCAGTAAAAGAGAGGAGTGTGGTAAAAAGCCCAGGCTTTTCAAGACCCACCCTAAAGTACATAAAACCAAGTCTCCATAAATTCAAACCGAGAGGTATAAACTGTTTTCATGAATTGGAAAACTCAATATTGCTACTACAGCAATTCTCCCCAAATTTACCTACAGATTAAGAGCAATAAATTCCAGTAGGCTTTTTATAGAGTTGTCAAAAGTTAAACATTTACTTACCATATGGCCCTGTTATTCCACCCTTGGGTATTTACCAAAAAGAAATTAAAACATTTGTCCATATGGAGAACCATATATGAATATTCAGAGCAGCTCTGTTCACAATAGCCCCAATCTTGAAACAACCCAAATATTTATCCAATGAGGAATAGATAAAATATTATGAGATATTGCTCAATAATGAAAAGGAACAAACTACTGATTAATGCAACATCAATGAATCTTCAAAAACATAATCCTAAATGTAAGAAGCCAGATACAAAAGAGTACATTCTACATGGTTCTATTGATGTGAAACTCTAGAAAAACAAATCTAATCTGTAGTGCCAGAAACTAAATCCGTGATTGTCCGGGGCCAGAAACACGTTAGGCATGGGCAGAAGGGCATGCACAGGAGGAGGACAGAATTGACTAAGAAATGGAACTTTGGGGTGGTAGTAATATTCTACTTATTGATTGTGGTGGGTACACTGGTGTCTACATTTGCCAACATTCATACAACAGTGCGCTTAAAACGCATGTATTCTTGGCTGGGTGCAGTGGCTCACGCCTATAATTCCAGCACTTTGGGAGGCCAAGGAGGGCAGATCACAAGGTCAGGAAATTGAGACCATCCTGGCCAACATGGTGAAATCCCGTCTCTACTAAAATACAAAAAATTAGCCGGGCATGGTGACACGTGCCTGGAGTCCCAGCTACTCAGGAGACTGAGGCAGGAGAATCACTTGAACCCGGGAGGCATAGGGTGCAGTGAGCCGAGATCTCACCACTGCACTCCAGCCTGGGCAACAGGGCAAGACTCCATCACAAAATAATAATAATAATAATAATAATGATGTATTCTTATTACATGTAAATTATACCTCAGTAATGCTATAAAAACAAAGCTGAAATAATTCCCAGTTAATGCCCCAGCAATACCTATACCAGACAGCAACAGTGATGACAAAAAAAGAACCACAAATTGAAAATATACTTAATAGGTTAATAGGTAGATGTAGACAGGCTGGACTGCCATCAAAAAAAAAAAAAAAAGGACTCCCAAAATGCAATGACTTAAATAAGAAAACAAGATAGGGATTTATGTCTCATGTAACCATCTAGTTAGGGTGTGTACCTTGAAGCCAGACATCAAGCTCTGCTATCCTCTGCCAGTGGTCTTATTCTAGGGTTGGCAGGCCCACAAATGGGCCCATGGACAGAATTTAGGAGGCCTGTGAACCTGAGAGGGAAAAAAATTACATCTTTATTTTCACTAGCTTCTAAATGAAGTTTAGCAATCTCTTCAATGATGAATAGTGACAACAAATCACAGTAGTATTAGCAATGCCTGTGGCTTAGTCAAGCAAGTTGAAATCACAGATATTTTCATATCATAATACAGTTAATAAAGAATCTTGAAATATCACTCATAATTATTGCTTCGAAATTACTGTAAATATAAGACCTGGCTACTAAATTTTGTTATTTAGTGTGTTAATAAAAAATTGCCATATGACTATATAACAAATTAGGTTATTTAAAATGTTGATAATTGTACCTCAGTATAATTGGCCTTAGTTGTAACTCTATACATTTTATTTTATGCATTTGGAAAAGAGGTCATAGGACTGCAAAGGGCCCATGTCACAAAGAATTTTTAAGAACCCCCTGTTCTGGGATATTGTCATCACCTCTGTGGTCTAAGCTAGGCTGCTGCCCCCTCTATTTTACACAAATAGGAAGAGGAAAGAGAACCTGGAGGAGGTATGACACACATGGCCTCTGCTTACGTACCAGAGAACTCAGTGTCCTGGCCACACTCAAATACAACCAAGGCCAGGAAAGGTTGTGTATCTCAGCTAACATATGCCCAGCTACAAGTTTTATTACAACTGATGAAAGAGACAACTAGCAGGCTCTGTACATGGATTCAATCCTGTCTGAGGATGACCATATAGAAGCTTAAGGAGAGGAGACACAGTGAGTCAAACACAGTGGCCAAGTTTCTGATTTGGGATACCATTCACAAAGACGGGGAGAAGAGGAAGCAGGAGACATTTGGAAGAAGAAAATTAGACAAGGTGACATTCCAATTGGACAAGTTGACTGAGATTCCTACAAGCAGGGGTATACTGACAAACCTGCTCTCCCAGAAAACAAAAACAAACATCCTGTTTACAGCCTTTGATGATTTCCATGACGCAAATGTACCCATCCTGGCCTATTGCAAGCTACCAAGATGATGTCACTGAATAAGCAGTTGGAAAGAAATGTGCATGAACAGGCTTTCATAAGCTAGCAAAGGCTGGGTTCAGCTCACCTCCACCAGTGAGGATTTCCAAGTGGAGACTTCTTAAAGACACTGGGATATGCAGAGCTCAAGCTGAGGAGTAGAATCCAAGTGAGACATTGATTTTGGAATAAATGAGATTATCTGGCCATAGGATTCTAAGAAAAATTCTGATTTGCAGTTACTTATGGCTTAGACAAATGTGATCTTGATTAAGGGTTCCAAGTAGAAAATAGATGCAAAAATAAGTATGGTATAGAGGATGGGGTTAATAAATTTCCAAAACTCTGCCATCAGTAAAATTCCTTCTGACAAAGAAGCTCTCTGGCCACTCTCAAAGGAGCCAACTCTAACCAAAGTTGGTAGTGCATCAGTGGAAATGTCAGACCAGGGATATGAACCACAGAACTGCTTGGCTGTCAGGACTGGAATCTTGTGACATATCAGCAATCCAAAGTAGGTGGATTCAACCTGAGGTGATTCTCCTCTCGAATGAGGGACTCTCTGAAGGAATCTCCTCTAGAATGTCTATCGGTCTAATGAAGGCACAGATGCATAAGGAGATACAACAGTGTAGCACATATTATTACAAAGATACGCATATGAGACTATAAGAGCACAAAGGAATAAATTATCAATGAAAACGATGGAGGAAAGAACAGTTGGCATTACTTTTTCCCTTGTAACATGTTTCTGGGTGTTAAGTCATAGTTGGAAAGTTTTTCCCGCTCAAAGATTATACAGGTATTCATCCACATTTTCTCATTTTTTTACTTGTAAAGTTACATTGTCTATAAATATCTGATCTACTTGGAATTTATCCTGTTGAATGGTATAAGATATCAATCTCATTTAACTTTTTCCATATGGCTCTCCGATTATCCTAATCCTCTTATTAAAAATTCCATCCTATATCCTCACTGATTTTTAGTGCGGCCTCCATAGCATACTAAACATGTATATATAATGAGGTCTATTTCTGATTTTCAATTCTGTTACATTGTCTTTTTATTCATGCATCAATACCATCCTACTTTAATTATAAAGATTTTTACAAGTAAGTTTTAATATCTAGTAGAGTTAATCCTACCCACACCCAACACTTTTGGCTTTTCTATTCCCCATACATTTTGTAACTATTCTCTCTATTTATCCTTTCAAGTGAGCTTTCTAACTGGCCTGTCTGGCCCAAAAGATAGTTAGGACATTGTTATTGTGATTGTATTAAATGTATAAGTTAACTTTGGAAGACTAAACAAGATCCTTATGATGTTTTTTCTATCCAAGGACATGGTTTTCTTTCTATTCATTCAATTTTGTTTTCTTCAGTAGTGTTTTGTGAGTTTTCCTCATATAAATCTTGGATACTTGTGCTAAATGTACACTTAAGTATTTTATTATCATTTTGCTGCCATATATTGGATTGTCCCTTCCATTTTAGCTTCTCTCTGGTTTTTGTCTATATACACAAAAGCTATTGATTTTTTTATATATTAATTTTATTTTCCACTATTTTACTAAATTATTTTATTATTTGTAGTCATTTCTCCATTGATACTTTGGGGTTTTTCAGATAAATAATAATTGCATCTGAAATTAAAGATTATTTTATTTCCTTTTCAATTCCAGTGTCTCGAATTGCTTTCTCTTCTCTAACTGCATTAGCTAACACCTCCATCCCAATGTTCAATGTAATGACTATCTCATTACATTGGCATCCTTGTCTTGTTCCTGATTTTGGTGACAAAGCCTTTAGTGTTTCCCTTAAGTAAAATGCAAGCTTTTGAGTTGAAGTATATATTTTATGTGTAGAGGAAATCCATAAATTTCTTTTTGTTGTGTTTTTCAACATGAATTAGGACTCCCAGGCTGGAGTGCAGTAGCACTATCTCAGCTCACTGCAACCTCTGCCTCCCAGGTTCAAGTGATCCTCCTGCCTCAGCTTCCCGAGTAGCTGGGATTACAGACATGCACCAGCATACCCGGCTAATTTTTATATTTTTTGGTAGGATGGGGTTTCACCATGTTGACCAGGCTGGTCTCAAACTCCTAACCTCAAGTGATCCGCCTGCCTCAGCCTCCCGAAGTGCTGGGATTACAGGCGTGAGCCACTGCACCCAGCCAACATTACATTTCATTGTTACTTCTCTTTAGGCTTTCCTTGTTTTTGATTACATTGACAGTTTTAAGGAACAGTGGTCTGGTATTTTGTAGACTGTCCTTCCATGTTCGTTTGTCTGTTGTTTATCTCATGGTTAAAAAGAGTTCATGGGTTTAGGAAAGGAAGAGCACAGAGCTAAGTGGTCTTCCACTCATCACATCACATCAAGGATGCATGCCGTCAATATGACATCACTGATGATGTCAATCTTGATCACTTGGCTGAGCTGATGTTCGTCAGGTTTCTCCACAATAAGATTACTCTTCCTTCTGCCCCACCCTGCTCTTTACTGTACTCTTCCGAAAGAGGTCACTAGTTCAATTCCACACTTAAAGATTGGGCAGTTCTGTTCCATCTCCTTGAGTGGGGAGAATCTGCATACATTATCTGGAATTCTTCTGTACAAGAGATTTGCCTATTATCCCTCACATATTTGTTTATTCAATAATTCATTTACATCAGTGTGAATTCATAGATATTTATTTCATACTTTGGGACACAATCCAACAGTACATTATTTTGTTACTCAAACTGTTCTACTTTGGCCATTAGCTCTTTCCATTGGTTCTTGTGTTCCTTTGTTTGTTTGCTTCTTTTGAGCATTTCTTGCTTTACGACACTATAAGATGCTTTAGGTTCATCTTGTATATTCCCTACCCCAGCCCTAGAATTAGCCATTTATCCAAGGAGCCCTGATTCCTTTTACTGGAGAATGGTATTGGAAACAAAGATCTAAACACTGGCTTTGTTTGTTACGATTGGGGTGTCTGCTTCTAGGCCCTCTCAGAAGACAGTGCTCAGAAATACTGGCCAGGCATGGTGCCCCATGCCTATAATCCTAGCACTTTGGGGGGTTGAGATGGGAGGACTGTTTGAGACCAGGAATTCGAGATCAGTCTGGTCAACATAACAAGACCCCATCTCTAAAAAAAAGAAAAGAAAAAGAAAAAAAAGAAATATATGTATGATACTAGCCAGCAATACATGCAAATCTATAATTATACATAAAATATCTGTTTCAATCTATATTAAGCCAAACATGGGCTCATACTGATATTTCTCTCATCCATCACTACACAGTTCACACACTAGTCTTCACCTACCACATCGATAATGAGGAATCTGGTTCCCACCATCTGTCATCTATTTATTTATTTATGTGTTCACCCCCCAGCATACACACACAATGGTTTCAGAACTGTTAACTGAGAGTACAGTGTTTATAAGCAGTTCTTTTTGTCTTTCGTCTTACAGACTCTATTAATTTCCAAAGCAGCTTAGGTCAGCAGCTTTCTCCAGCAAGGTTATGTCATACATTTGTAATACAGTTAAAACACTGTGTTCTACCCTTTAGTCCCTCAATCTCCTAATTGATTTTTTTATCTTGCATACATTAAGATTCACTCACCCAGGGACAGTGGCTCACGCCTGCAATCTCAGCACTTTGGGAGGCCAAGGTGGGTAGATCGCGAAGTCAAGATATCGAGACCATCCTGGTCAACATGGTGAAACTCCGTCTCTATTTAAAAAATACAAAAATTAGCTGGCGTGGTGGTGCACCCCTGTAGTCTCAGCTACTTGGGAGAGTGAGGTAGGAGAATTGCTTCAACACAGAAGGCGGAGGTTACAGTGAGCCGAGATCACGCCACTGCTCTCCAGCCTGGCGACAGAGCAAGACTCTGTCTTAAAACAAACAAACAAATAAACAAAAAAAGATCCACTCTTTGTGTTATAAGATTCAAAGAACTTCTGCAGTTTCATGTATACACAACAGTATCATACACAGTAATTTCACTGACCTAAAAAGTCCCCCTATTCAACTCTCTCCCCTCCCCAAACGTCTGGCAACCATTGATTAGTTTTTGATCTCTATAGAACCACCTTTTTCCAGAATGTCATAGTAATGCAATCATACAGTGCATAGCCTTTTCAGATGGGCTTCTTTCCCTTAGTATTATGCATTTAAGATTCACCTACATTGTTGCATGAATTGATAGCTCATTTTTCTTATTGCTAAATATTATCCCACTATATCAGTGTACTACAATTTATCTATATTCACCTACTGAAGACCTCTTGGTTGCTTCCAGTTTTGGGCAACTATGATCAAAGCTGCTATAAACATTCAGGTGCAGATATTTGTGTGGACATAAGCATTCAAATCAACTGGATACATACACAGGGAAAAATTGCTATATTGAATGGTAAGACTATGTTTAGCTTTATAAGATATTATCAAAGTGTCTTTCAAAGTAGCTGTGCCATTTTGGATTCCCCCAGCAATGAGTGAGAATCCTACTGCTCTACATTCTCACCAGCAACTGGTATTGTCAGGTTTTTTATTTTTTAGTTTTAGCCATTCTAATTGATATGTAATAGTATTTCATTGCTGTTTTGTCTCCCTGACAAATAAAATTGAGTGTCTTTTTTATATATTTAGTTATAATTTGTGTATCTTCTTTGGTGAGGTGTCCATTCAGATCTTTTGCACATTTTAAAATTGTTTTGTCCTATTGTTGAGTTTTAAGAGTTCTTTGTATATTCTAGATGAAGTCCTTTACCAGATCAGTGCTTTGAAAATATATTCTCACCCTCTATGGCTTATCTCTGCATCCTCTTAACAGTGTCTTTCACAGGGCAGAAGCTTTAATTTTTAGTAAAAGCTAACTTACCAGTATTTCTTTCATGGATTATGCTTTTTATATTATTTCTAAAACCTCATCAACAGCTCAAGTTCACACAGATTTTCATGCATGTTTTCTTCCAGAAATTTTAGATTTTATATTTAGGTCTGTGATCCATTTAGAGTTAACTTTTCTGTCAATTGTGAGATCTGTGTCTAGGCTCACTTGTTTAGTATGAACGTCTAATTGTTCCAGCACTATTTGTTGAAAAGACTCATTTTCCCATTAAATTGCCTTTGTGCCTTTGTCAAAAATCAGTTGATAATATTTGTATATGTTTATTTATTGGCTACTATGTTCACTTGATTAATGTGTTCATTCTTTCACCAATACTGCATTGTCTTGATAACGGCAGCTTTGCAGTAAGCCTTGAAGTGGGACAATGAGATTCTTCCAATTTTGTTCTTCTTTCTCAGAATTGGGTTAGTTATTTTGCCTCCTTTACCTTTCCATATAAAATTTCAGTCAGTTTGTTGATGGCTACAAACAAATTGCTGGGATTTTTATTGAAATGGTATTGAATCAATAAATCAAGTTGGGAAGAACTGACATTTTAACAATATTTAGTCTGTCCAATCCATGAACATGGAATATCTCTCCATTTATTTAGATTTTTAAAAATGTCTTCCATTAATGTTTCATAGCTTTCTACATACAGATCCTGCATATATTTTGTTAGATTTATACTTAGGTACTTCACTTTTTTGGTGCTATTGTAAATGGCTTTCTTTTTTGTAATTTCAAATTCCAATTGTTAATTGCTAGTATACAGGAAAACAATTAAATGTTATATATTGACCTTGTTTCCTGAAACCTTGCTATATTTACTTAGGAGTTCCAAGAACTTTCCGTAGATTCTTTGGGTAGATTCTATATAGACAGTCATGTAATTTGTTAATAAAAACAGCTTTACTTTTTCCTTTCCAATATATATGCCTCATTTTTCCTTCTTGTTTTATTGCACTGACTATGACTTCCACTACATTGTTGAATAGGAGTGGTGAAAGAGGACATTCTTGACTGGTCCCAATCTTGGGGAGGTGTTTAATGACTTCCACTACATTGTTGAATAGGAGTGGTGAAAGAGGACATTCTTGACTGGTCCCAGTCTTGGGGAGGTGTTTAATCTCTCATTATTAAGTACCATTCTTCTTTTATGAAAAATCTTTCTGAATCTGTGTTGTAAGTCTGTCTCTTATGTAAGCCACAGTGTTGGATTTGGCTTTGTTAACCAATCTAAAAAAGACTTTTTTTTTTTTTTTTAAACAGGGTCTCTCTCTGTACCCCAGGCTGGAGTGTAGTGGCATAAACATGGCTTCCTGGGCTCAAGTCATCTCCCTGCCTCAGCCTCTTGAATGGCTGGGGCTACAGGCACACACCACCACATCTGGCTAATATATAATGTATATAATTATATATAATTAAGAGTCTTGCTCTGTCGCCCAGGCTAGAGTGCATGGAATGCAATGGTGCAATCTTGGCTCACTGCAACCTCCGCCTCCCAGGTTCAAGCAATTCTCCTGCCTCAGCCTCCCGAGTAGCTGGGATTATAGCTGCCTGCCATCATGCCCAACTAATTTTTGTATTTTTAGTACAGACAGAGTTTCATCATGTTGGCCAGGATGTCCTCAAACTCCTGACCTCAAGTGATCTGCCCACCTCAGCCTCCCAAAGCGAATTATTTATGTATTTTGTAGAGACAGAGTCTTGCCATATTGCCCAGGCTAGTCTCAAACTCCTGGCCTTAAGTGATCCTCCTGCCTCAACCTCCCAAAGTGCTGGGATTATAGGCATAAGCCACTGTACCTGACCTGAAAATATACTTTAATTGGTGAGATAAGCTAATTTATATTTATTGATGTGGTAAACATGTTTGGTGTCAGTATGACATATTGTTTTACGTTATAATCATATATATTCATGTCTTTATAGGGTCTAGTTTATTTGCTTGATTTTTTACTGTTATTTAGTGAAATTTATATTTTTGTTCTAATGATTATGTCTATTTTAATCCATTTATATAACCCTTCTTTACTTTTTTTCTTGGTAAATGACTATTGCTTCCCTCTAATGAGCAATATTGAAAGTAACTATAAACCTCTTTTGCCCCAACTCTCCCTTTTCCACAATATCTGATTTGAAGTAATGTCCTTTTACTTCGGTTAATAACTATAAGGCAAACAACAAGCTAATTCTACTTTTCATAGCTCTCCCCACTCCCCCACCAATTTTTTATAGTTGTACTATATCTACATTGTCAGAGCACACAACCATTGCATACTATTCTCTATTCCTTGTAAGCATAATTTAGACTTATTTCTGTAAATAAATATATGATTCATTCTTACCATAAATCCTTATATCAAACTTTTCAATTACGTTGGTTGTTTAATGTTCATGCTGTTTAGTAGATTCCTTAGGAAGGATCTGGGCAAAATAGTCCCTGAATTCTAATGTTTTCATTAGAATTTGCCTGTGGCTCTTATAATGAAAGGTCAGTTTGTCTTCTTATAAAATTTCTGGCTCATATTTTCTTTCCTTGATTTTCTTAAACATTTTACTCTACTAAATTTTGACAAAATATTGATGTTAAAAAGTAAAGAAAATAGAATTTAAGAAAAGACATAAATAAGGATAAAGTGAGATGCTACATAAGGAACAATTTACAAAGAGGATATAATAATAATAAATTGTGAATGGCCCTAGCAAAAAATCTCAACATACATAAGTGGGAACAGTCAGAATCACAAGCTAAAATTGATATAGCCACAGCTATAGTGGGAATTTTTATTAGGCCTCTTTCAGAAACTTATAAATCAAAAAGACCTTAACTTAGTAAATGGAGACAAGGTCTAAACACAATTGATAAACATAAACTTGATCTAACAGATAAACACTGAAAAGCAGGGGGACAGTTTAGCATAGTGAATTAAGAGATATATTTTTATCTCAGATATTGTTTGTTCTTTTGTAAAATTTGTTTGGTTCTTTCTGAGGACTAAGCTCTGATTTTTTTATCTTGCTCAAATTCTTCTATTAATTCCAGGTCTTTAGACAAACTCAACCAATGGTCAATCCGAAAATGATTAAATTTACCTATAGCCTGGAAGCATCATCCCCCCGACTTCAAATTGTCCTGCCTTACTGGAACAAACCAATGTATTTTTCAAATGTATTTGATTGATGTCTCACACCTCCCCTAAATATATATAACCAAGCTGAACCCCAACCGCCTTGGGCACATGTTCTCAGGACCTCCTGAGGGCTGTGTCACATGGTCACTCAGATTTGGCTCAGAATAAAGCTATTCAAATATTTTACAGAGTTTGACTCTTTTCATCAACATTTCTAAATATTTCTCCATCCTTGCTGAGATTTCTTATCTTCCATTCATTACAACATATTTTCTTTTACCTCATTGAGCATAGTTATAATAGCTGTTTCAAAGTCCTTATCTGATCAGGCCAACATCTATGTTTTCTCAGGGTTGGTTTCCATTAATTGCCTTATCTTTTGCGAAGGACTGCATTTTTCTGGTTCCTCCTATGCTGAGTAATTGTGAATTGTGTCCTGGACATTGTGACTGTTACGTTGTGGAGATCACGGATTCTGTTTTACTCCTCAGAATAGTGTCGATGTTTCTGTTGTGGCAGGCAATCGATTAACTTGGTTCAACTCAAACTGCAAACTGACCCAACCTGTGGTTATAAGTAACTCACATCTCAGTTGAGTTCTGACTAGCTGCAGACTGCTTTGTGTCTACCCCATAGGTGTGCTTCAGGGGTCAGCTAGAGATCTAAGCAAAGTTCATACTCAGAAATTGGGGCATGACCTTCTCTGTCTCTCTGTGTTCTAGGATTTCCCCCTCCTTCCAGTGACTGTTGCTGCAGACTCTGCTCTCAGGTTGTTGAAGCCAAAAAAAAAAAAAAAAGATGGCTTTCTATTTCTATTGTGTTTTAGCTACTCTCTTAGTGGACTGCCCTCAGGTTAACACATCAAAAACAGGAAACTTACCTCCTCTTAATGGCACCTTCTTCCAAGTTTCATCTTCCCACCAAAACTTGCCTGCTTTTGTTCACTGTCTTTAGCCTTCAGGTACTTGTTTTTGGCATTTCGTTCAGAGTTGAACATTGCTGTCTGAAAGAGAGCCAGAAGTTACTTGGTCACATATGAAACAGAACTCTTTTGTTACACTTAAACGAACATTATTTCCCACCCATACTCTCCTTCCTCTTTTCCCAATACATACCTACCATTCCATACTAGTTATTTCTCAGAGTGTTTCAATTCTTATTCAATACGTGTATTTATGTATATATGTGGACTAGGATGATATATAGTTACGAGTTAGTGTTTATATTTATTTTAACTTACATAAATACTTTAATTTTTTCATTCAAAATAGCTTTTTGAAATCTAATCATGTTGCTATATGTAAATGTACTTCATGATGTCTGAGAACTGCATGTATTTCATTCTATGAATATACAAAGTTTAATTTATTCAGTCTCCTAAATAAATTGGATTAACCGGCCGGGTATGGTGGCTCACACCTGTAATCCCAGCACTTTGGGAGGCCGAGGCAGGCAGATCACTTGAGGTCAGGCGTTTGAGGCCAGCCTGGCCAACATGGTGAAACCCTGCCTCTACTAAAAATACAAAAAATTAGTCGGGCATGGTGGCTGGCGTCTGTAATCCCAGCTATTCAGGAGGCTGAGGCAAGAGAATCACTTTGGAGGTCTTATTTAAGAAATACTTGCTGATGTGAGGTCATAAGGAAATTATAAATTTCTTTATATTGAACTTTTAGTTACAATATTCCTATTTAGGCCTTTAATTCATTTGGATCTTTAGTATGTCGTGTGTGATAAGAATCTTTGGGTTTTTTTTCAATATAGTGAAACCAGTTTCTTGATACAATTTATTAAATATAATTTTCTGATTTCTGATGTTACCATTAATCTATAATAAACTTCAAGTCTGCTTCGAAGGTGTCTACTCCTTTTGATTGGTTTATTTGATTGATATTGCACTTTATAATTCTATTTTCTTTCGATAATTTACACTAGGGCTAATATTTTTTTAAATAGTTACGATTTATAGACAATTATATTCCCTAAAATTTTAGAATTAATCAGATTCCATCTTCTACCTTAAGAATTTGATTAGAAATAAAGAAAATTTTTAAATTTTTTGAGAGAGAATTAACAACTTTAACAAATTAAGCCTTACTACATTTCAAAGTGCTACATCTTTTCATTCATTCAGGCATTTTAAAAATATCCTTAAAAGAGTTTTCAAAATACCTCCATTAAGGACAGAGCTTCTTCAATTGTATTTTCTATAACTGAAATGCTTTTGAGTTTGTGAGTTTGTTTTGCATTCCACTCCTTGCTGACTATCTTCATGCTAATAATTTGCTAACTCTGGTTTCTTTGTAGACAGTCACAACACCTACAAAAAACAAAGAAAAGAAGGGAAAAAAAGTCGCTTCTCCCCCATCAGTCTCATACCTTGGATTTTTGTTTGTTTGCTTTATTTTATTGTTCAGGACTTCTAACATTATGTTGAACATTAATTGAGTCAATGGTGGCTAACGTCCTTGTCTCCTTGATTTTTAAAATGTTTAAGGTTTCCTATTACTGAATTTTAATGCTAAGTAAATGTTGAAATACATCAAATGCTTTTATTGCAACTGCAATCCCAATCAGATAAGCCTGAGAACAGTGAAAAATCATAAGATTTTGTCTTTAGTCTATTAATATATAAATGATACAACAAGATTTTTCACTCTAGAACCATTTTTACAACCCTGAATTCACCCATAATCAACCATGACAAATGCACACACATCTGTATATATTTATCTAATCTACCTATATACTTTTGTATGTATATACATATATGCACATACACACAGAGAGAAAGAGACAGAGAATTTAAAAATCATGTCCATGAATAAAATGGGCCTGTGTTTTTCTTGTATCATACTTACCTAGTTTTAGTATAAAATATATTCCAAGCTCATAAAATTGATTGGATTGTTTTTCCTTGTTATATAAGTTAGGGATATCTGTACTCGCCAATAAAAGCATCTCAGCCTGTGACTTGCGGAGGTGGGAAAAATAGAAAAAAGTTTATCATCATGATGATTATATTCTTATTTGTACTGTTATTTATATATTACATGATTATTTTCTATTCCATTTTTAAATTGTATTTTTATCTATTTTATAATGTAAGATTTTTATATTTTCCAGAGATCTACAAAAAGGTTCTTTTGGGGGATTTCATTTATTTGCATCTCTATTTCTTGGTTGGCATTGCCAATGATTTGTCTTTTGGCTTTGCCAAGGTTTTTTTCAAAACTTCAACTTGGGTTCTGTTCATCTTTTTTTTTTTTTTTTTTTTTTTTTTTTTTTTTTTTTTTTTTTTTTTTGAGACGGAGTCTCGCTCTGTCGCCCAGGCTGGAGTGCAGTGGCCAGATCTCAGCTCACTGCAAGCTCCGCCTCCCGGGTTCCCGCTATTCTCCTGCCTCAGCCTCCCGAGTAGCTGGGACCACAGGCGCCGCCACCTCGCCCGGCTAATTTTTTGTGTTTTTAGTAGAGACGGGGTTTCGCCGTGTTAGCCAGGATGGTCTCGATCTCCTGACCTTGTGATCCGCCCGTCTCGGCCTCCCAAAGTGCTGGGATTACAGGCTTGAGCCACCGCGCCCGGCCCTGTTCATCTTTTTTAAATGATATATCATTGTCTTGTTTCTCCTCTCCTTTGGCTTATTCTGCCACTTTGTTACCAATCACAAGGGTTTTACTGCCTGATGCAGGGGTGCAGTGCAGCCAGGCCTGAATTTTTTTCAAAGCTTTGTATGTGTTCTAAAGTGTGAGAGGGGTTGACAACTACTGGTCTACAATCATTCTTCTCAAATCTATCTGATCCTAAGATTGCTTTTGAGGCTTTTGGAAAACATATACTCCTGGACAACATAATGTAGTGATTATGACTCAGTTGATCTAGACTGAAGCCTAAGAGTTTGTATTTTTTAAAAAAACTTGGCAGGTGTTTCTGACTACCAGCAAGATTTGAAAATCACTGAATTTGAGTGCCTATAAAACACTGTATAGTGCCAAAAGCATAAGTGACCTCTGAGGTTGTAGTGATTTCTAAGGTAGAAGTTAAGAGATGTTTAGGTGGTTTGGGGGAATTCGGGGGTTACTCAGCAATCCAGGAAGAGGAGAAAGTATTAGTAAAGAGCAAGAGCTGAAAAAAAGGAAGGTCAGCTCCTAAAAATAAAAGAAGTCTTATCAAGACATCAAAAGCAAGGAAGAGAGTAGCAAGAACTAGAGTTAAAAATAGGCCACAGACAAAGCCATATTACAAATGGACTTTTACCCAAGAATTACAAGAAGCCATTGAAAGGGTTTAAGCAGGGAGATGATACAAATAGAGTTTTACTTTAAAACGACTGGTTTAGCTACAGAAGAGGAAATTAAATGGAGGGAAAGCAGGACTGTCTTCCTTGAAGTCTGAAGACAGTCATCATCCTTCGGGTGGCCACTATAATCCAGGAGATAAATGATGGTGGCTTGAACTATAATACATTTGGAGAGAAAAGGACTACTAGGCATGACTAAAAGATATAGATGTTACTGGATGTAAGGCATATATGAAAACAAAGAGTAAACTTATCATCACCAGTTTATTGCTCATAATTATTCTCTGAGCTATATATTTTGGATCGAATATATCTACAACTGTTCAGACATTCTCTAAAGTATTGAGGTAAAAGTGTAAATGCTTATATGTTATACAAAATTGTCACAGTTTAAATAATATTGATAATAATATATAATAATACTATATCATCATCATATCTCATTTCCTTGTTTCTCTTCTCTTTTGGTTTACTCTGCCACTTTGTTACCAAATATTCAATTTGGTAACAAATTGAATTCAATTATACAAATATTCACTGTAAACAAATATTCAAACTCATAATAAGTGAAAATGACTAGACAGATTAATTTCGTAGTACATCACAATCCTTGTCATTTCAGCTTTGGTCTACTCTAAACTTATCCATCTCCATCCATTACTGGAACAACTCCACAAAGTCCGTATTCCCTAAAACATCACCGATACCATTAAAGTCACTAACAGAGACTGAACTCAGAATAAAGGAAATCATAGAGAAACTAGATCAGCAGATCCCACCCAGACCTTTCACCCATGTGAACACCACCACCAGCGCCACACACAGCATAGCCACCATCCTCAACCCTCAAGATACGTACTGCAGGGGGGATCAGCTGGACATCCTTCTGGAAGTGAGGGACCACCTGGGACACAGGAAGCAATATGGTGGGGATTTCCTGAGGGCCAGGATGTCCTCCCCAGCCCTGATGGCAGGTGCTTCGGGAAAGGTGACTGACTTCAACAATGGCACCTACCGGGTCAGCTTCACTCTGTTCTGGGAGGGCCAGGTCTCCCTGTCTCTGCTGCTCATCCATCCCAGTGAAGGGGCATCGGCTCTCTGGAGGGCAAGGAACCAAGGCTATAATAAAATTATTTTCAAAGGTAAATTTGTTAATGGCACCTCTCATGTCTTCACTGAATGTGGCCTGACCCTAAACTCAAGTGCTGAACTCTGTGAATATCTGGATAACAGAGACCAAGAAGCCTTCTATTGTGTGAAGCCTCAACACATGCCCTGTGAGGCTCTGACCCACATGACCACCCGGAATAGAGAGATATCTTATCTTACAGACAAGGAAAAGAGCCTTTTCCACAGGTGAGTATACTTTTCATCTATACTGAGAAGTGTTCCCTGAAAAGTGCCCCAGTCAGAGCTACATTGCCCATTGCAACATTAAGCATGACTCAGAGGCCTCCTCTACTCAAGGTAAGACGTGTGGTGTCTTCATGGGGCCTCTCCTCACCACTCTACGCCAAAGTTTGCATTTTCACTATATTGTCCATTCAGTCATGTGTTTTGCTATAACTGTTCTTCTGTGTGTTCACAGATGTTCCACTGAAAAAAAGATTCCTTGATAAGTGTATGATAACATCCATGTTCCTTCACCTCCCATATCATATTTTGTTGTTTTTGCTCTTAAATATCTTTGCATTGATCCATTTTCCCCTATGCACAGTGCTGCTATGCAAGTTCAGACCATAATTATCTCATCTAGATTACCTGTACCAGCTTCCCAACTGGTCTCTCTCCCAGCAGTCATACCCTCTCTCATCCATTCTCTACCCTGAGTGATCTTTCTGAAAAGCCAGTTCCTACTGGTTTTCTCCAGTTGATCCCATGATCAGATATTCCTCAGTATATACCTCTCAGGGTGGAGAAGTCCTTCTTACTCCTTATGTTGTGACCTAGTGATTCCTGCAAATCCCTAGTTCAACAGACCACCACAAACCGGGGTGGAAGCATGTTTCTTCTATCAATCATGGCTGCAACAATGCCAAGCTTTTCTCCCCCGACTCACAAACAGATGCTCACTTCCTGGTTTCCCTGTTATCCACTAACCTGAAAACCACTTTGTTGATTAGAATGAACCATCAGGGTTGCTACATGGGCCACTTTGAGGATTTGCAAAGGGTAACTATCTGTTATTACAAATCCCAGAACTGTGAGGCAAGCCCTAAGACATCTATCGGTTCCAGAGACTTCTGCTCATTTGCTAACTTTCCATAAGTCTCACAGGCTCAGTCCATTTCTTTTTCTCTTTCAATTCTGCCAGTACCCTTTTTTTTTCCCCCTATGAAGATTTATTTCTCCTAAGCTTCGTGACAGAGTAGAATGCTAGGTTCACAGCTATCCCCTTCTAGCAGTTTTCAAAGTCAAGTTTAGAGTCTTTTTTCCATAAGCTTTCAAAAAAATATGCTAAGAGTAGGCACCCAACATGACAAAATAACATGCATTCCAGAATCTTATCTCATTATCTAAGTTTTGGCTCCTGATCTAGTCCCTGACTCCCTTCTGAAAAGTAAAAGCACAGTTAAGTTTCTGTTCCTTCCTTTTTATCTCTGATGGTACAGCTCATCAAATCTCTTCCTACCCGTCAACCATCCTTATGCCTAAATCCTACAAAGGATGAAAACATGCTGATCCTTTCCTTCTCAGGATGGCATGTGCAGAGACATCCATAGTAGGGAATCAGGTACCACTTATATCTGTTATACTTGGCACTTAGGTCCCCATTCTCCCCTTAATCCTTTTCTTCCTTCCTCCACTTACATGGCCATATACAGAGGTTTGAAACAAAGTGTGAGTAAGAGCTTTCAAGCAAGAAGAGAGTCATCTTTCATCAGTTGGAGGAAAGAAATGTAAGGTACATTTATCAACACATCAGATTCAACAATACTTTCTGCCAGTCACTTTGATAGATATTAAGGATACAGCAGTGGACCAGACACATGCATTACCTTCCTTCATAAAGCTTATGATCTTCAGAAAGCAAGTTTGTCGGAAAAGTCAAAGGTAATCATAGCAGGAAATGTGAATTAAAAATGAAGAAGAGGCCCTCCGATAGAAGGTCTACCTGCCACCCAAAAAGGCTGGATTCCTTGGGTACATGATGGGGAGACAGTAAAGGGATGTAAGCAGTAGTGCAGTTGGATTTGCAATGAGAAAGGGTGCTCTGGCAGTCGGATTGAAAAATTTAGGTGGGATAAAACTGAGACCTGCATGGCCAATTAGAGGCTCACAGTAATCCAAGGAAACTATTCTGCAAACTTGAACAGGAGATGTGGAAGCAGAAAGAGAGAAGAGAACTTGTAAATTAGATAAATATTTTGAATCTAAAATTCCAAGACACAGTGATTACATGTAGCAGATAGGTAGAGCTGCCCTGGACTTCAGGTGCTCTCAGCAGGGTAGAAAGTCTTTCAAAATCTTCACTCATTTACAATACTCAATATATCTAAAATTTACAACAATAATAATAGCCTCCAGTTATAGAAAATTAAAATTTTTCCTTCACTCACAAGGAGATGATTCACTTTGATGTTACGTGGGCATAGAGCAGGCTAATTTACTGTTCTATTTTTTTTTTTTTTGAAGGTCCAAAGTGGGAGTTGAAATGATGAAGGATCAGAAACACATTGATGTCGCTAATTGTAACAGTAAGTTGGCTCTGTCCTGAGTTGGGTGATGCTCAGAGGAAATTTTATCAGCATTAACCTAAGTAATTGTAGTTCTCCTGGAGCACAATTCCTAGCAGATGTCTACGATGTCAATTATGCTGGACTTTAAAGGGAGAAATTAACTCAAGGAAATGATTTTCAAAATTTTTATAGGAGATGACATCTTGACATATCCAAAAGGAGAAAGCATTAGTATCCTACATTCGTATTTAAACCTGAGAGTTCATCTCCTGGAGTCTAAGGCACTGTGCAAATGTCTTTGAAGGATGGATACCTACAGCTTCAGAGTAGGAACGCTTTCAGTTCTGGTTTCCTAACTCTCCGTTGGCATAACCCCCTAACATTTAGTTGATGCAATTACCAATTTTATATGGAGTTTTCATCTTATTAAATGTTTTAAAGACAAACACAAAGCCATGTTACTTATGAAAGAATATTTATACTACCTTAGCTTTAAGATAACTTTTTATAAAGTCTATCTTAGTTTACTGATAACATCCATCATGATACTTACTTCAACTTATAATAATTTCTTGCCATCATTTATTCATTTATTCTGCAAATGTTTATTTATTTTTCCTCACATCATATGGATAATGTGCTGATGTCATAACAAGATTTGAGGGAGACACATCTCACACATGAGCATGAAAACTCAATCATCTTGCTTCTGAACTACTAAAGGATCAGCAAACATTTACTGAGCACTGAATAGATATCAGGCATTATGGACAAATGGAGAAAAATAAATGCTCAGTTAGCTTGCAATGTGAAAGACATTCAACCTACGAACTCTATGAAGACAGTAAAGAGGCAAAGGAGCTTATGTTAAAATTGGTATTTGACTGAGTCCTGAAGGATATGTGTAGTCAGAGAATGAAGAGAAACCTCATAAAGATCATGGGTAGTGTTGCTGGATTTAAGCAAATAATAATACAGGGAATCAAATGAATATGGGTAATTTCTAATTGCCTGTCATATATACATTGAGAAAAGGGAAAAATATTGCATGGGCCATACTTACACTAAAAAATTATGACTTGTTAGAAGTCATACAAATTTAATATGGTGTCCTGTATTTTTTATCTAACTCTTTTTATCTGATAATTCCAGTCATGAACTAAGTCATCATGGACTTGTTCAATAGGCCAGTGGGGTGAGCACATTGTGGAATGTAGCAGAGGATAAGCCTAGAAAGAGAAGAAGGACCTAATCATGAAGGTTCTCAAGTGCCATACTGAGGATTTCAGTGACTATTCAGTAAACCTGAAAGCCACAGAAACCAACTGAGGAAGAAAGTGGTATAATCCACTTTGTGCTTTAAAATGCAAATTCACAATTTAACAAAATGCATGATCTGTAGAAAGACAATTTAAAATGTCACTAAGGAATATAAAACAAAATTCGTATAAATAGAAGCAAAAAACACTGTCTCTGGATGGGATGACTTTATATTTAAAAGAATGTCAGTTGTCTATATATCATTTTCTTATTGCTGCTATAATAAAGTGGCTTTTAAAAACAAAAATATATCATCTTATAGTCTGTAGTCCAGAAGACCAGTGTTGGGCTCATTGAGCTAAGCCCAAGGTAGAGCAGGAGCATGTTCCTTACCGGAGGCTCTAGGGGAGAATCTGTTCCTTTGCTTATTCCAGGTTTTTAAGGCTGCCCACATTCCTTGTACCCCTCTTCCTCTATCTTCAAAGCCACAGCAAAGGGTCAAGTTTTCCTGTCACACCTTTGACCCACTCTTCTGCCTCCTTCTTCCACTTCTGAGGACCAGTGACATTAGATTGGGCCTACCCATGTAATCCAGGATAGTCTCTCCATCTGAAAGGCCATACCCTAGTCATATCTGGAAAAGGCAACATTGTTGTAGGAATTAAGGGACAGGAGAGACCAATGGATGGAACAGGAGGATTTTATTTAGGTGGCTACCTGTCCAGCAGATTAACATCCAAAGGCTGAGCCCTGAACAAAGACAGGGCTTGACTCTTATACATGTACCTGAAAGGGTATTGGCTAGCTTGAATATACACTTCACTAAATGGTGCAAAACCTACAAGGTGGCCAGCAAGTCTACAGAATCAGAATAAAGGCAGTTTATCAAACAGTGACAGGTTTTACAACTCAAGCCAGGTGTTGCAACTCAGCCACACGTTGTGACCTTCACTGTGCTGCACAGAAGGGAAAAACAGGAACTTACAAAACTCGCAAAGGTAATTGTGAGAATAGTAAGGGGGGAAGGGGGAAGCTGAATGAGAAAAACTTGTTTTTCCCAACCTTGCTTCGGGATGGGAGGGAGAGACTCTGGAGCCCATCCCTTCTGGGACCTGGCTCTGCAGATAATGCTGCCAAAGCCTCGATAGAGCCCTGCCCTTCCCTGGGTCTTGTAGTGGGTCAGCCTAGTACAGGAAAACTTGGTTTTCTTTTTATATCTTCTGCTTCAACATATTCACAGGTTTTAAGAATTAGGATGTGGATATCTTTGGGGGACTATTAGTTTCCCTATCTAATCAAAAATATAATGGAATCTATTTCTCAGTGGGCAGGTCTGTGCAAACCTACTCCCAAAGTCTGAGGAAGCTGAGAGGCCAAAGAAGAGTCTGACACATCCAGTTTCTCAGAAAGAAACATTTAGTAGGGACTTACAAGCAGAAGCCATGTTTATGTCTCCATTGGTGAGACAAGATGATGGATCTCCATACCATTACCCCCAGACCCAGGGCTTACAGAGCATAAGGGAAGGATGGTTCAGATGGGATGTACAGGACAACTGAAGTACAATACCACCAAGGCTGTTTGACCTAAGGGCAAGATTTACCATAAGTACCTGCTGTTGTACAAGAAACAATAGATAAACTGGGGTTAATCAGGAGCCAACATAGCAGATTAGCATCTAAAATGGAGTTGCTTTTGCTGATATACAGAATCCTGATATTATTACCCACATACTGTTCAAAATGCTCAAGCCTATTCTAAAATTATTAAGTAAAATAAACATGTAACAGTAATCATGAGTGGATTTGTTACAAGTTTGAGACATGGCAAAATGAATACCTGACATAAAGATTACACAACATAGGATTTACAACAATACACTTAAAGGCTATGTTCTCAGCAAAGTGTGCCAGTACATTATTAGGATAAAGAATACTTACTAACTATGAATCTCAAGTTTCCAGGGTCATGGTATTCAATCATCTAGGGTGCAATGCTACCAAGCCTCATAGAAACCCATCAATATCACACTGTAATTCCAACATAATTATAGGATTATACAAACTCCCTTTAGTAAGCCAAATCACCAGGACTTAAGAGCTATTCCAGGTGCACTTTCCAATTCTGCAACCAGCACCGTTTTACCACTTTGTCCATAGGTTAGAAATACAACACAACCATGTAATGATGCACAATTCTGTGGACATAGGCAGCCAGAGACTGCGAGGCCTCTGAGGAACTAAGCAAGGAGGGTAAAGCAGAGACTGCCGATGGTTCTCCAGTATTCACTGCCTCCTCCTTCTTTAGTAATAGAAACCAGTTTATGGCTAGACCCATGGCCATCCTTCCTTATATCTAGTTGTGGCCATGACTAAGTTTTTTCCAGGAGTGTGAGTGGGAAACTTCTAAGTCATGCTTTAAAAGCAAAAAAACTTGCCCTCCCTATCCATTTCTTCCCTAACTACTAGCTGAACTTTAGATATAATGTGAGAATGGCAAGAGCCAGGTTAGACCATGAGATTGAAGCCACATGGTAAGAATGGTATAGCCACAACATAGAAGAAACAAGAGTCCCTAACACCATGCAATGCCATATTAGCCCTGTCCTTCTCACTCCAGGCCTGTTATGTGAGACAGAAATAAACTTTTATTTTTAAGTCATTATTATCTTGGTCTTTCTTACAGCATTCAAACTGGTTTCCTATCTCATACAGAATATAGTATCAGTACAGAAGTCCTGATGTAACAAGTCCTAAAATACAAGGCATTGGCTCAGTGATGGGATGGCAGCATAGATAGTGGCAAGGAAACATGACAGGAGAAATTGGATGACCTTTGTTATGCTATAACAAGACATTTGCTGCACTGCTACCTACTCGTAATGGAAGGCAGACCATGTGCAAACAGAGCCTAAAACTCTAGTGAAACTTCCTGGAATATCTCAGAATATTGGTTTGTAATGGATGTCACATGTTGCTTTTAGCAAAGTCTAGTTTTAAAAAAAGAAATTGTCAAGCTAGGTGACTAATATACTATTTGAGGTTTTTATTTTTAATGTACCTATTTTAAGCCATTTTTTGAACACGGAAAAATTAAGATTATTCATTCCTTCATTAATGAAACAAAGGTAAAGGATTTTATACAACAGCACCAACTGGCAGACCACTAACATCATTCGGGTAAGAGACAAAGACAGAAGTCACCACAGAATCAGGAAGAAAGGACAGAACGTCAAAGAAAGGATAGAACGTCAAGATTTAGCTAATGACCAAATTTAAGAGAAAAGGAATTAGACAGGAGGCAAGATGACTCAAAATCTCTCAAAAGAATAAGTAGAAATGCCTGAAGCAAAGCTAATGATCAAAGAATAGGACTAGAAAGGGACAGAAAAAGGAAATAGGCATTACAGGAAGAGGAAAAGAGAGCAAGAAAACAAAGGACCAGGAAAGAAGGCTAGATGTCTAACTTACGCCAATAAAATCATTTACAAGTGTCTTTGTTACCAGAGAGTGAAAAAATAGAAGAGAAATGCCAAGTTGGAATGAAGCCTCCTGTCCCTGGTGGTTATACTTTACAAAGAAAATGGATAACAACATTTTGCAACCAGGTTCAGTTAGACACAATTAAGATAAACGGCTGTTTGAAAGGCAAACTCATTTACCTCCTGGGAGATTCTACGCTACGTCAGTGGATCTACTACTTACCCAAAGTTGTAAAAAGTAGGTAGTTACTTTATATTCTCTCAGAAATTCAGGCTGGTTTTAAAGTACTTTTAATGAGGTCTCTATTCTCTGATTTGAGCTATTTTGTTTTTTACTTCATTTAGCTTTCTGGATTTGAGCCTTTAAATTTAAAATGTATTTTATTTCCTCTTTCATAAGAAATGTTGGTCCTCTTTTAAAATTCCAATGAGAACTTTACATTTTTTATTGACATTTTTCATGTATGAACTGCGGGTACTGTACCCTAGAGAGTAGAAAGACTCCAGTGAGCAATTATCTAGGTAGGGTGGGTATTTTAAATGATTGATAGGACATTCTTTTTCATGAATATTAACCATTATCTTCTAATTAAAACATCTATTTATTTTTTTATCAGCACTAAAGTTTTTTGATCTTCATGAAACTGGAATTTTTAAGAAACATTTGCTTCTGGATGCAGAAAGACACACTCAGATTCAATGGAAAAAACATAACTATCCCTTCGTCACTTTCCAGCTCTACTCTCTAATAGATCATGATTATATCCCTCGGGAAATTGACCGGCTATCAGGTGACAAAAACACAGCCATCGTCATCACCTTTGGCCAGCACTTCAGGCCGTTTCCCATTGACGTTTTTATTCGCAGGGCCATTGGTGTCCGAAAGGCTATTGAAAGACTGTTCCTAAGAAGCCCAACCACTAAAGTGATTATTAAGACAGAAAACATCAGGGAGATGCACATAGACACAGAGAGGCTTGGAGACTTCCATGGTTATATTCAATATCTTATCATGAAGGATATTTTCAAAGACCTCAACGTGGGCATCATTGATGCCTGGGACATGACCATTGCATATGACACTAATACTGTCCACCCACCTGATCATGTGATTGGAAATCAGATTAACATGTTCTTAAACTACATTTGCTAAGGGATACATACTATACAAAATCACTAGGAATCAATCTCGGCACGTAATCCCACATGTATTGTAAAGTCAGTTTTATTCATTTTAGGAACTAAGGAAAATAAATTTAAAAGAATCTTTTTTGGGAGGAAGGCTATGTAAGGACAATGACAACTGATATGGGATGCAAAACCAAGAGAATCAGACATGTAGAATGACTATACCATGCCTGGTTCTGATGCTTCTTTAAAATATTTTAAAAGTTTTTTAAAAGTCATGTTATTAAGCTGATTTGAAAATATCTGTACAAACTCATGATGCTTTCTATTTCCAATATAGATATTTCCTAGCTCTGTCTATTGAAAAGGCCTAGAAGCAATGATAACCCATTAGCAATAATCACTCCGAGCACCCTGACTGTGGTCTCTAAGAACCCTTCCTCAACAAAAGAAAATAGGCATCCTTGAAGGAAAGGCTGATTCCAGGACTGGAACAGAAAATATATATACCATGAGCCTGGACATCTTGTTATGCCAGAAAGCAAATAATCAAAGACAAATGGAACCGTATCATGGAACAGAGGAGGTAACCCAAAGGAATCTCTTCCTTGAACATAGCTAGATTTAGCATCAAAAAGACTAATGACTGCAGTTAATTGAAATAAGTAATATATAAAATCCATGAGCTCATAATAATACAAAAAGAGACATGCAAGAATAAAAGCAAAATCTCTCATGTGTCATAAGTGGAGTTGGGTAAACCCTTATTTTGAAAATTGGCAACAAAAGGCAAATATGTGAACATTTATCCTCTTTCCTCTTAAAGAGAAAATCAATAACCCTAATAGATAAGGGAAATTTCTTCTTTTTGGAAGAATTACAGCTAATGAATACAGAAAGAATGACAGAATTAGGAAATCACCATTTAAATACTTCTACTTAAATAAGTAAGTAAAGCAGAGATCATCAGTGAATGAACTTTTTTAAAAGTTTGATTGGAACTTTACTATGGATATAGCAGGCTGTCACTTCTGAATCTGCTGCTCAAACTTAGCTTTATTAACAGCAGAACAACCTGTATTATGTCCTACATGATTTGATGCAATGTAAAGTATACAACACCACCTATGAAGCAGTATTCTTGCAATGCTTTTTACTCTAGATCATCTCATCCAATGACTCCAAAATTTTTATTTTCAGCTTTCTAGTCTAATGCCAACTTTACATGAGACATCTCCACTTACACTTGACAGACCTCAAATACAGCATGTTAATGCCAAAAGAAATATCTCCTCTCTACCAAATTTTCACCTCTTTCTGTGTTCCATTTCTTGATCAATGATAATAGTATCCACCCAGTTTTCAAAGCTGGAAAACCATATTTTGTTTAAGTAAACAATTATTGGCATCTATCCTGTGCCACATGCTATGTTAACCAATTTTGATACAAAGGAACAGGGCAAAATGACTATCATCCTCAATCTTGTGGAGAAGACCAAGCAGGTAGATTCAAAGTAATGCAGTATCACAAGAGTCAAGAAGTTATAGAAACACACCCACAAACAAAACCTGAACTCTGGGATAGAGAGATGCTATCAAGTTTTATAGAGGAAGTATTGCCTGGACTCATTCATGAAGAATGAGAGAGTCAAGTTGACAAGGAAGGAAGGAGAGAGAGAAGTGGGACAAACTTGTTGAAAAAAAGGCTCATTCAGGAAATGGCAAGAATTACGAACCTTTAGTGACACAAAACAATGAGAAAAAAGTGGGGAGGCAGCACCCAAATGATGAAGGATTTATATGACATGCTAAGAAATGTGGGCTTTAATCTTAAAAGTAGTGGGGAGTGGTTAAAGAACCATAATACAGACAGGACATGATTAGATCTGCCTTTCAGAAAGAGAAATGAGGCAAGATATTTAGAACTATGGCCAATGTGGCATAACGGAAATAAGATAGAGATTGAGGTCAGACCTGGTTTTGAATTCCAGTGTCTTCATTTGTCAACTCAGCCAATTTAGGAATTTAATCTCTGAACTTCAATTTCCTCAATGTTAAATTCAAAGAATTAAATTAGATGATATATGGAAAATGTTTACCTAGTTCTAACACATGGTATTATTCAATAATTTTTCCCTCGAGGCAGCTCAATTAGAAGTTTCAATGATACCCGCAAATTGTACACAAATAACTTGAAGGAGAATCCCAACATTCACTGAAGAAAATAAAGGGGAAGGAAGGTATTGGGGAAAAGGGTAAAATGAATTTAGGTTTTAGTTAAATGAGGTGGAGGTTTCCATACAAATATCAAAATGCAATGTCCTGTAGATAGAATATGAGTCTCAATTCAGGAGCGAGGTCTATAAGAAAGATGCTCAATTTGGAAGTCATCAGTATATATAGGTGGCTGCTAAAAATGAGGAGATGTTAATATTTTCTCACACACAAAGGGAGCTCTTGTACACTCTTGGTGGGATGTAAGCTGGTACAGCCATTATGGAAAACAGTATGGCAGTTCCTCTAAAAACAGAACTACCATATGACCCAGCAATTCCTCTGCTGAGTATCCCAAAGGAAATGAAATCAGCCCTTCATAGAGATATCTGCATTCTCATGCTCATTGCAGCAGTATTCACAATAGCCAAGATACAGAAACAATCTAAATGCCCATCAATAGATGAACAGATAAATAAATTGCAGTAGATATGTACATTGGAATATCATTCAGCCTTACAAAAGGAGATGCTGCTATATTTGCAACAACATGGGTGAACCTGGAGGACGTTACGCTAAGTAAAATAACAACATTGAAGAAAAGAAATAATACTGAAAGAAAAATATTGCTTGATCTTACTTATATATGGAACTTAAAAATTACACACAGAAACAGGGTAGAATGGTAGATATCGAGGTTGGGAGGAAGAGAAAACGGGGATATGTAGGTCAAAGGGTACAAACTTGAAGTTGTATTGGATGAATATCTAGAGAGCTAATGTACAGCATGAGGACTATAGTTAATATTGTATATGGAAAATTTGCTGAGAGACTAGATTTTAGGTATTCTACCTCAGTTAAAAAGGTAATTGTGCAGTGATGAATATGTTAATTTCTTGACTATAGTAATCATTTCCCTATGCATATGTGTATCAAAACATTACACTGTATACCTTAAATGTATGCAATAAAAAATAAAAGATACATACATAAAATTTTTTAAATGTCCGACACACAAGACAAATATGTGTCCAAATACATCAGTCTCTCAAGCCTCTGCACCACTCTACATGCTGCTCCTTCTGACTCGAATGCCCTCCTGCCCCTCCTTCCACCTGTCAAACTCCCAATCACCCTTTAAAACCCAGTTTGAATTTTATTTCTTCTGTGAAGCTTTCCCTGACACCCCCAAAAAGAATAATGTTTCCACAGTGTTTTGTCATTTACTCCATAAAAGAAACAAAAACATGTATTTTTAAAAGTATCTGTCATCTCTAATAGCTTGTAAACATCTTGAGGAAAGAGACTAAGTTTTGCTTCTTTCTCTCCCAAAGAGAACTTTATTAAAACATTTACCATTTCTTTAGAAAGAGGTTTTACCATCTCTTTAGAAAGCTCCAGAATCTATAACCAGGAATAAGTGTTAATGGGATAAGAACCAATGAGAGGACAGCATATGATGCTGAAATGTACTTTCTTACTAATATGAATTCAATGGGCTCATGGAAGGAACCCTTTTATCAAACTGGGTAGAAAGCATTTTCTGTAAAGTATCTTTAGAAAAATATGTACAATTTGAAAAATGGTTATCCAAATTTAACAACTGTCATATAAAAGGCTCATAAAATGTGTGTGGCTGTGTTTCTCAAGATGGTGCGGTCAACTCTGTCACCCTGTCGGCAACCTTGGTCACATTATGCCTAGACATTGTGATTTTGTTCTTGGGGTTCTTAATAATGGTTGTGGTTTTATAAGAAAAGGAAATCTGGAAATCTTGTCCCTGTTATTAATACTCATGTCATTACTAATAAAAGTGGTTTGTTGATATGCTAAACAGGTTGTAAAAGCTGTCACTTTGCATGAAATTAACTAGAGAAATACTTCTTTATAGCATGAATATGCAAATGTTCAAAATTTCACAGTAAACTCAAGACATGAATTTCCAGTTCTCTCACCTTGTATCCAATATAAGTGCAAATTAACTTACATTTAACCTTCCTGGGCTGAGGTAAGTAAATTTGCAAACATAGAGTTAAAAGCTTCCTTTTTATTCCCCAAAAACATTTCTGTTAATTCACAGCCCTTCACTGGATCAGTCAAGATTTTTGACACTCTGAGGTGTCACCACAGAGGAAAGGACACCTCAGAGCAAAGTGATGGTCTCCCCAAATCTCAATTTCTCCTTCCATCTATTCAATTTCCAACAATAAAGATTTCAATTTCCAAATATATCCAAAAGATCTTCAGACATGCGGACAAGAACCCATTCACTAAAACAAGGTGCCCTTACATAGAGTAAAAAACATTCCCTTTTTGTCAAGGTTTATTTTTCCAGTCTTCACCTGAGGCTGGTAGCTAGCAGCGTCTTCTTTAAAGATAGGGTTTTCCTTCATTGAAATATACCATGTGGCCCTTTGGCTATCTGGGCATGTTTTACAGCCTAAAGGTGTAACAGCGAGAGCACAGTGCAGTGGCTGTGGGGCTGAATGTGCTGAGCTAATCCTAACGTTTTCTGTACCTCTCAGCAGATCTCGGAGAGGCAAGGCAGATATTGCTGAGCACAGTGTTTCTCGCCACTGCTCCTGGTCTCAAAGCCTGAATTGTGTTATTTGCAGCTCTTGGTATGGAAAAAGGAGTGCTGGTGTGAAGATAAGCACCAAATAGCAGAGGGCCACATTCAACTCGAAATTTATACCCAGCGTGTGGGAACACTTGGGTTCCGTCATCGCACACTACAGAGCCTGCTCCAACCTCACAGGAGGCCAAGACATCCAGGCACCTATCTACCTTGTGAACCTGCTCCCAGCATTCCTAAGGGTCACTTTAATCCATGGCATGTGCCTCCCCCTGGTACTTGTGTGGCTACAACAAAGAGGAGGACTAGCAGATGCAAAGCTGTGGGAGCAGAGCCATCAGGGGTGCAGCTGGGGCCTCCATCAGGGCATGGTTTATGAAGGCCCCTAAGTGGTCTGTGTGCCACTTTGATGTCAGCTTCCCACCACTCTTCCGTCTCCCCTTACTTCTTGACTCCCAGCCTCTGGTTTCTCTATTCTCCTCCAACTCACCAGAGTGGAGGAAGCATCCTCCATGGAGATGCACAGCTGTGATCCTAGCTCCATGCTTGGAACCATTTTATGCATCTTTAGTCCTTAGCACTGGGCCCAGCACACAGTAGCAAGCAATAAATATTTGTCAAATACGTGATGCTATATCTCTGTGTATCTAGAACATGACATAAAACAGAAGATAAATGGTAATGTACATTAAAAAGGGACACAGCACATTTCAGAAATTAATCAAAAATAAATCTTCTGTGAATTGAGGGAAGGAAGAATCAAAATAAAACAGAGCAGCACCATGATCATCTATGAACAAAGGACCGAAATGCTGTGTTTATAGTGAGGATAATCATGGAAACTTCTTTCCACCTCCTGATTTCTGGGTAAGGGAGGAGGGATACGGAGTTGACATTATTGTGTGGGGAAGAGACAATAATCTAAGAAGCAGGAAACCTGGGTCTTCCAAAAAAATTTACATACAGCCACTAATTGCCTTGTCTTGGAGTTCCCTCCTTTTTGATTATGCTAATGATACATACTGAGAACCTGAAAGATCCCAACGGAGAAGACATTGAAGCAGCTGTAAGGAAGAACAAGGTTCTGGTCTGAGAATCATTTATTCAATAAACATGTTATTTACTCATCAACTATTACATGGTAGGCCTTCAGATGGGGACACAGCGCTGAACGGGACAGGTGTGGTCCCCATCCTCATTAACGATGGTAGAGAGAGAATACCAGTAAGTAACAGGCTGTTGGAATACTGCATGATGCCTGCTATGGAAGGGTACCAGGGTGAACACATGGGTCACCCACCTCAGAGATGGGGGCTTGAGGAAACTGTCCCAGAGGAAGTGATATCTAAGCCAAGATTAGAAGAAGAAGTAGGGCTCAGGGAGGTGGAAGAGAAGGGACAGAGAAAATAACCCAGAGGGAAATGTGGGAAAGCATTCCAGAAGGAACAGCATGTACAAAAGGGACCATCTTTTCATGTGGCTTTGTGTCCACGTCCTCTCCGTGTGTGTGCTCTTATTTTCAGGTAAGATGATTTGTAAAATAATGTGGCACTTCTGTTAAGGCTCATTATATAGATCATTTTTACAACTGTCAGAATTCCAAAAAAGTTTTTAAATAATAATAACAATAATAAGGCTTACTTTCTCCACTTACAGAATAAAATCTATCTCAGAATTCAATCTACCCCAGGTCAGACCAAAAACATACCATTAAATTGTCTGGTGATGAATTATGGACAGGTAGGTTTTTTAATTGGGAAACATTTGATAATCCATCACTTTATCTATGATTTTCTAACCTGAGAGACCATGGTAAGGAAGATGGATAGAGTTAAACCTGTTTTCTCTTAACTTGTGACTCCTACTAAATTTTGAATTGCTCTTGAGCAGGCTCTTGAGTGTCCTACCCTTGCCTGAATGTCCCTACTACACCTAGTATAAGACAGAGTCCAGGACCTTTTATGTGCTCCTCAGTCTCTCCACCAACCCTAGGATTGCATTCAAATAAAATTAACGGCAACAGCGCACCCCACACCAAACACAACTGGGAGGCAGGACTGCAGAAACGTTAGATCACAGGCTTAGCAACAGACAGCCTGGATTTGAATTTTGACTCCGGTAGTTATTAATTGTGTGGCTATAGGCAAACTACTTAACATCTTCTTGCTTAATTGCCTAATCTGTAGAAGGAACATAAGATAGGATTAACCGGCCAGGCGCCGTGGCTCACGCCTGTAATCCCAGCACTTTGGGAGGCCGAGCGGGCAGATCATGAGGTCAGGAGATCGAGACCACGGTAAAACCCCGTCTCTATTAAAAATACAAAAAATTAGCTGGGCGTGGTGGCAGGTGCCCGTAGGCCCAGCTACTCTGGAGGCTGAGGCAGGAGAATGGCGTGAACCCGGGAGACGGAGCTTGCAGTGAGCCGAGATCATGCCACTGCACTCCAGCCTAACAGAGCAAGACTCCCTCTCAAAAAAAAAAAAAAAAAGATAGGACTAACCTCATAGCATCGATTGTTTGCCCCAAATTCAAATTCACTGAATGATCAGGTATCTGGCTAAATCTTCATCTTTTCCCAGAACTCTTCCATTAGGCCCCCTCTAAGTCAATTCAAAATTGAAGCTTTATGGTGATTTTTCTTTTGAAATACCAGTACCTGCAAATCTAATGTGTTTTGACAACCCACTTCGAGGGCCACACCTTGAACCGTGTTATCACCTGAATTGCTCTACTTCAGAAAGAATGCCTTTCACACTTACTTTCTAACCACAGCCTCTTACTCTTCTTTATTTCCTATAAGCTTATTCTCATTGCACCTCCCAGAAACTCTGAATTCAGTCACAGATTCAGTAAACAAAAATAGATCGAATGCCAGGCACTGTTTCCTTGTTTCTTTCCTTTTCTTTCATCTTATCAGATCTCTTCTGGTCCCAATTTCCTTTTCTTCCCAACCAGGGCCCTACAGTTAATTATATGAACTATTTTCTCTGCTACACCCTCAAATTCACTGAACACATGTTTTTCTGTTTGAAGTCTCAGTTTCCTCTCAGTTTCAATTAATATATGCAGAGGAAAGCATATATTAATTCTTAATTTGTCTCTTGGACAGTTTCATCTTTCTGAAGGTTAAAGAAGTAATAAGCAAAAATTGTTTGTCTAGATCCTGTACATTACTGGAGGTTACAAATTAATTTGTATTCTCACCCCATACCACATATCAAATAGGTCCCAGGTTATTTATAGATTCAACTTTTTAAAAAATCCAACTATTACAACAAACTCAGGGGATATAGTTCTCATAAGCTCTTCTTTAAAGAAAATACAAAAGACTAGCTTCAGCTAAACAAGAGATAAATGATAAAGACTCTTATAAACAGAATGACAAGTACTGAATCCACTTAATTATAGTACTAACCAAAGAACAAAATAAAACAAAACTATGGAGATTCTAAAGAGAAAACAATGTACATATTATATACTATGACAATATAGAAATGTTGTAAATAAAAAACGTTGGTGAAGGACAGGTGAAGATACTTCCTTATCATTTTTAGCCTCGTGTTAAAAGATACTACTTAATATATTAACAGGCTATATATAAATATAGACATAGTTTATTAAAACTTGTTTTTAAGAAAATAGATGTAAACACAAAGATAAATAAGCAACAATATAGTCATAGAGAGAAAAAATTGGAGCAGGGAAGTATAAATAAATATTTTAGTCACCGTCTATGCTAGGGAGTCAATAAACACTGCCGAATAAAGAAAAGATGAAGTATTTTACGTAAATATATTATACGTATAAATTTTTATGTTATGTAAAGAAAATCACGACTGGGCATGGTGGCTCAGGCCTGTAATCCCAACACTTTGGGAGGCTGAGGTGGAAGGATCACTTCAGCCCAGGAGTTTGAGGCCAGCCTGGGCAACATAGTGAGACCTCATTCCTACAAAATATCAAAAAATTAGTTGGGTGTGATGGTGCATGCTGATGGTCCCAGCTACCTGGGAAGCTAAGGCAGGAGGATCACTTGAGCCCAGGAGATGGAGGCTGCTGTGAGCCATGACTGCGCCACTGCACTCCAGCCTGGGCATTAGAGTGACCCTGTCTCAGAAAAGAAAGAAAGAAAGAAAATCACTAGAACAAAAACGCAAACCTTCCTATTTTTCAGAACAGGGCATGCTTTTAAACTTCAATGTGGTTATTCCATTTCCAGGGTGCAAATACAAGATTATACTTTCAATACTGTAATAGCAAAAGATTGAGAAAATCTATATGTCCAGCAATGAGAGACTGCTTAAAAAATCCATACAGTGAAATGCTGTGTATCCATCTTAATGGATGACTGAGGGAGTTCAATATGTCCTGAAAAGAAAAGACATTAAAAATACATCATTACACAAAAAAGCAAGGTACAGAACAATGCATTTTATGTAAAAAAGAAAATATAAGTGATATATGCATGTACACATACATATGTACACATAGGCTCTAGAAAGGTATTTATAAGGAAGATAAGAGTGATGAATTTGGGGAGGAAAACTATGTGGCAGGAGACAGGAATGAAATAGAAATTTATTTCCACACTTCATTCCTTTTTGTGTCTTTTGAATTTTGTACCATGTTTACAGGATACCCATTCAAAATTTAACAAATTTTTACAAAATGTCTTTGCATTTTACTGTTGAAAATGTTAATTTTTTCATTATGACTTTTCCTTTCATTCTATTAAGACTCAGAAATACCTCAATATTTCTTAATAATTACTTCCTTCAATTTGCTATTGTAATCATTTTTTAATCAAATAATTTTTTCTTAGCCATATATTTTTAGGTTCAATGGGTTTTTTAAATGGATTTTTAACATCCTATGGAATAAAGGTTAAAGTACAAATGGAACAACTGACTCATGTGATTTACTCAAAACTTTCAGCATTTTAATTATGGCCAATTTCTAGATTGAACACTTCAGTAGTTATATATGAATAAAGATATAAATGAATTATTAAGGTTAATGAAATAAGGACAGATTCAGCTGCATACACATGATAAGTCACATTCTTTGCCATTTCAGTTTTGGTGAGGACAAGAGATGCGTATCTTTCTTCATCACAGGGATACCTTCCTAATATTCTCTCCTACCATGAAGCACCACTGTGTCCAGAAGTTTCAGCAGCAGAGGCTAAGCTGAGAATAAAGGAAATCATGGAGAAACTAGACCAGCTGAGCCCACCCAGACCTTTCACCCACATGAACACCACCACCAGTGCTGCACACAGCACAGCCACCATCCTCAACCCTCGAGACACACACCACAGGGGGGACCAGCTGGACATCCTGCTGGAGGTGACAGACCACTTGGTGGGACATAGGAAGCAATACGGCAGGGATTTCCTGAGGGCCAGGATGTCCTCCCCAGTGCTGATGGCAGGTGCTTCAGGAAAGGTGATCAACTTCAACAATGGCACCTAACTGGTCAGCTTCACTTTGTTCTGCGGGGGCCAGATACCCCTGTCTCTGCTGCTCACCCACCCCAGTGAAGCAGCATTGGCTTTCTGGGGGACGAAACACCAAGACTGTGACAGGATCATCTTCACAGGCCAGTTTTCCAGGGGCACCTCTCAGGTCAATACTGATCGCACTCTGGTTTCAAATTCAAACGCTGGATTGTGCCAGTACCTGCATACCCAAGAAGCCTTCTACTGCTACTCAGAGGTCAGGGACCCACTTGAGCAGGCAGTCTGTCCTTTCTCAGATCTCAACCTCCGTGCTGGGAGATCCACTGCTTTCTTCAAAGCTGTCAGACAGGGACATTTACCTCTGCCAAGGTTTCTGCTGCTTTTTGTTTAGCTATGCCCTGTCCCCAGAGGTGGGGTCTACAGAGGCAGGCAGGCCTCCTTGTGCTGTGGTGGGCTCCACCCAATTCCAGCTTCCCAGTGGCTTTGTTTACCTACTTAAGCGTCAGCAATGAGGGGTGCCCCTTCCCCAGCCTCGCTGCTACCTTGCAGTTAGATCTCAGACTGCTGTGCTAGCAATGAGGGAGGCTCCGTGGGCGTGGGACCCTCTGGGCCAGCTGTGGGATATAATCTCCTGGTGTGCCCTTTGCTAAGACCCTTGGTAAAGCACAGTATTAGGGTAGGAGTTACCCAATTTTCCAGGTGTTGTGTGTCTCAATTTCCTTTGGCTAGGAAAAGGAATTCCCTTTCCCCCTTGCACTTCCCAGGTGAGGCGATGCCTCGCCCTGCTTCAGCTCTCACTGGTCAGGCTGCACCCGCGAACCAGCACCAACTGTCCAACATGCCCCAGTGAGATGAACCCAGTACCTCAGTTAAAAGTGCAGAAATCACCTGTCTTTTGTGTTGCTCAAGCTGGGAGCTGGAGGCTAGAGCTGTTCCTATTCGGCCATCATGGGCACACCCCTTGTTGCTCTTTTGAAGGGATTTTTTGTGTGTGTGACTCAATCTCCTTCACTTCAGCTCTGATTTGGTTATTTCTTGGCTTCTGCTAGCTTTGGGATTTGTTTGCTCTTGATTCTCTAATGCTTTTAGTTGTGATGTTAGGTTGTTAATTTGAGACCTATCTAACTTTTTGATATGGGTGTTTAGTGCTATTAATTTCCCTCTTGACACACCTTAGCTGTGTCCCAGAGATTCTGGCATATGGTATCTTTGGCCTCATTAGTTTCAAAGAACTTCTTGAATTCTGCCTTAATTTTATTATTTACCCAAAAGTCATTAAGGAGCACGTTATTCAATTTCCATGTAATTGTATGGTTTTGGGTGAATTTCTTAGTCTTGATTTCTAATTTGATTGTGATGTGGTCCAAGAGCCTGTCTTTCATGATTTCAGTTCTTTTGCATTTGCTGAGGAGTGTTTTACTTCCAATTATGTGATCAATTTAAAAGTATGTGCCATGTGGCAATGAAAATAATATATATTTTGTTGTTTCTGGGTGGAGAGTTTCATAAATATCTATTAGGTCTATTTGATCTGGTGCTGAGTTCAGTTCCTGAATACCTTTGTTAATTTTCTGTCTCAGTGATCTGTCTAATATTGTCAGTGGGGCATTAAAGTCTCCCACAGTTATTGTGTGAGAGTCTAAGTCTCTTTGAAGGTCTCTAAGAACTTGCTTTATGAATCTGGGTGCTCCTGTGTTGTGTGTATTGTATTTAAGTTAGCTAGATCTTTTTGTTGAATTGAACTCTTTACCATTTGAATTCTTTACCGTCTTTGTCTTTTTTATTTGTTTGTTTTATCTTTCCTGGCTTAAAGTCTGTTTTGTTAGAAACTGGGATTGCAATCCCTGCTTTTTTTCTGTTTTCCATTTGCTTGGTAGATTTTTCTCCATTCCTTTATTTTGAGCCTACGTGTGTCATTGCATGTGAGATGGATCTCTTGAAGACAGCATACTAATATATCTTTGTTCTTTATCCAACTTGCCACTCTGTCTTTTAATTGGGGCATTTAGCCCATTTACATTCAAGGTTATTATTGATATGTGGGGATGGATTCTGTCATCATGATGTTGGCTGGTTATTTTGCAGACTTATGTGGTTGCTTTATAGTGTCACTGCTTTGTGTACTTCAGTGTGTTTTTGTAGTGGCTGGTAACAGTCTTTCCTTTCCATATTGCTTCCTTCAGGAGTTCTTGTAAGGGAGGTCTGGTGGTAAGAAATTCCCACAGCATTTGCTTATCTGAAAAGGATCTCATTTCTCCTTCACTTATGAAGCTTAGTTTGGCTAGCTATGAAATTCTAGGTTGGAATTTCTTTTCTTTAAGAAATATTGAATATTGACCCTCAGTCTCTTCTCAGTTGTAGGGTTTCAGCTGAGAGGTCTGCTGTTAGTCTGATGGGCTTCCCTTTGTATGTGACCTGGCCTTTCTCTCTGGCTGCCTTTAACATTTTTTCTTTCATTTTGACCTTGGAGAATCTGATGATCATGTGTCTTGGGGATAATCTTTTTATGAAGTAATTTACTGGGATTCTCTGCATTTCCTGAATTTGAATGTTGGTCTCTCTAGCTAGGTTGGGGAAGTTCTCATGGCTGATATCCTGAAATATGTTTTCCAAGTTGATTCCATTCTCCCCATTTCTTTCAGGTACACCAATCAGTTGTAGATTCAGTCTCTTTACATAATCCCATATTTCTCAGAGGTTTTGTTCATTCCTTTTTATTTTTTTGTCTCTATTCTTGTCTGCCTGTCTTATTTCAGAAAGCCAGTCTTCAAGCTCTGAGAGTCTTTTCTCTGCTTGGTCTATTCTGCTATTAATACTTGCATTTATGAAATTCTTATAGTGTGTTTTTCAGTTCTATCAGGTCAGCTACATTCTTCTCTATACTGGCTATTTTGTGTGTCAGTTCCTGCATGCTTTATTATAATTTCTAGCTTCTTTGTATTGGGTTACAACGTACTCCTGTAGTTCACTGAACTTCATACCTGTCCATATTCTGAATTCTACTTCTGACATTTCAGCCATCTCAGCTTCAGCTGGGCTTCAAACTCTCGCTGGAGAGACGATGCGATCCTTTGGAGGAAAGAAGGCACTCAGGCTTGTTGAGTTTTCAGCATTCTTTGCACTAATTCTTTCTCATCTTTGTGGGATTATCTACCTTCAATCTTTGAGGTTGCTGACCTTTGGATTTTTTTTCCTTTGTCCTATTTGATGACTTTGAGGGTCTGATTGTGGTATAAGGCAGATTAAGCCAGCTGGCTTCACTTCTGGGAGATGTTAGGGGGCCAACACTCAGCTCCCAACTCCTGGAATGCATGCTTTAACTGTGGGGGACTTGTACTGGGCCTGACTTTGTTCTCTGGGCTGCAGACTGTGTGTGCTATTGCACTAGAGGTGGTATCAGCTTGGGGTGGCACAGGTCTGGGTGCCTTCTCTGTGCCCCATAAGCAGGAGTGATCACTCAGGGTGTGGGATGATTCCCTGTTTTCTGTACAGAATCAGTGCAAATGTGGGGCACTGGCTAGGTGGGGCTTCCTGGCTCTGTGCCGGCCAAGGATTTGTCTGCAACAGCCATCACTGGGCGTTAGTAGGGATGCATACTACACTCCTACTGGCAGGGCAAATGAAGCAAAACCCACCCCTGCAGACACACATCAACCAAGTGATGTGGGGAGTTGCCATGGCCTCAGGGGAAGCTGCAGTATGGGGAGGAAATTTGCAGGCTGATGTGTGGCCATAGACGCCACCTCTCTGGAGTTTCCACTGGTCAGGCACAGTCTACAGGCACAGAAGCTATGGTGTGGGCCTCCAGAGCCCCCCGAGACTGCCCTGTAAGCAGGTAAGGCCAGGCTGGGGCCCTGGGAGAGGCCAGCAGACCAAAGAGTGCTCAGGTTGGACAAGCCCTGTCTGATGTACAAGACTACCCTGCAGAGATCAGGTCTGACAGTACGGACATTTTCATTTATTGTGTTGGATACACTATGGATCTTTTCAAACTAGAGACCAGTGTTCTTAATTTCAGAAATATTGTATTATTATTTCTTTGATAATGGCCTCCCTGCCAATTTCTCTATTCTCTTCTTCTGTAATTCCCAATACTTCAATATTGTATCTCTTGGATTTATCTTCTAAGCTTCTTAATTTTTAAACTTTATACCTCTTTATTTTTTGCTATATTTTCTGCAAAATTATCTTGACATATCTTTTGGCACTTCTATTGATGGTTTTTTTTAAGTCATCAATTTTTTTCATTTTAAAAAGATCCTACTTGTTCTTTGAATATTCTTTTTCACAGAATTCAGTTGTTTCCTGGATACAACATTTTCCCTGATTTCTATGAATATATTCATTTTATTACTAATACACATTTTATTTGAAGTTTTATTTTATTCTTGAAATTGTCTCTGTCTCTTCTAGGTTCCTTTTATCTGTGTGACTATCTGGTTTCTCTTTCACACAGGAAATGTTCATCAAATACCTGAAATCCTTAGCCATCTCCTCATACCATTATGATATCCACTTAAAAAGCCACCTGGATGCTCTATGTATATGGATGGGACTGATTAATACGACAGTCTCACTGTGCAGTGATGAGGTGGCAAACAGGTCTATTCATCAGGACTTACACCCACAAATACCAGCATCTGAAGCTTTTGTCTTGGCCTGCTCAATTTCTTATGAAAAAAAAAAAAGTATCTAATCTCTGAGGAGTCCAGCTCCTAGCCAAAATCCTACTGTGTGATCTTTCAGGCCCAATCATAGGTGCCACAACCACTTTATCTGGGAGCCTTGAAGACACCTTTGTCTACTGTGACTCAGTATTCACTGTTTTTCCACCCCTAGCCACGTGGCTAAATAAGTAAATAAATAAGTAAGCAAGCTGGGGATAATAATTCTCCCAGGAAAACTTAAGGAAACAAATCAAACTCTTTCGGAATTCACACACAGAAGCCAAACCACATAGGTTTTTCATGTAACGTCCTACCAATCACAAGATCACAATATAGAATTACACAAGAAAACCATCTACCATAAGCAAAAATAGAAGGATTTCATGGAATTCGATCTCCAAGAAATTCATATGCGAGTCATCATTGAAGACTATAAGCATTTAAAATTACAAAATAGAATCAAATCTATGTGAAAGAAGAAACTAGGAAAAACATCACACAGGCTGGCAAAAGTACTACACAATACTTCCAGATATGAAAAATATAGTCATTAAAATAGCAAATAACAGTAACATTACAAAGTCCCATCATCTTAGAAAGTCCCTAATCTTATAAATTCTGTGGATGGGTCAAACAGCATATTAGACAAAGATGAAGAGAGAAATAGTGAAACTGCAGATAGACCTGAATAAATTACTCAGAATATAGTGCAAAGAAGATGGAAATATAAAATAGAAGGCTAGAGACATAAAGTATATAATGAGAAAGCCTAAAAAGAGCCTTTTTTGGGGGGAGTGGAGAGAAGAATTTGAAAAGATAATTAAGAATTTTCTATAAGAAACATGTGAATCCTTAGATTAAGATTCCCAGTGAGTCCCAAGCAGCATAAAGAGAAGTAAATCTACACCTAGGCACAGTACAGAACACCCAAGAGATATAAAATGAGTCTAAAATTTCTTGTATTCACAATAGAATGAACGCTGGTACTTTTTCCTGAGATAGAGAACAATGAAAGAAGTCCAGAGTTTGGCTGGAAAGAACATGAACTTGATATGGGATATCTTACTTTGGGAAATCTCTGGGCTGTCAAGGGTAGAAGCCAAGTACTCGCTTGTGGAAAAATCTTCTTTCACATTATTTGTCTAAGACAGGGTTTCCTAACCATTGCACTATTGACATTTTGGGCTGAATAATTCTTCGGTGTGGGAAGTTGTCTTGTGCATTGTAACATGTTTAGCAGCATCTCTGGTCTCTACCCACTAAATGCCAGTTAGCACTCCTCCTAATTGTGAAAAACAAAAACTAGATATCCCCTAGAATACAAAATCACCTCTAGTTGAGAACCACTGGTCTAACAGAAGATGGTGATTTGGTATATACAGTATCTACTGAGAAGCTACAGGTTTTTGGTTTTTTTTGTTTGTTTGTTTGTTTGTTTTTTATGTTCTCATGGATACATTGAGATACTAACTCTCTTCCAAAGCCCTTCTTACCTCCAAAGCCCTTCTCTCTGATCTTGAGCCACAGTGCACTTCATTTGACAGCTCTCCTGGCCTTCTTGGAGCTTTTCTGATCCATTAGCCCTGGAATAAATAAGGCACTGACTTTCATAGTCCCAAAGATTCCTCCCTGAATCTTTAAGTCCCTATATTTGAACAGCAGAACAGTCATTCAGAATTAAATGGTTTTTGTAACTTGTAAAATACCTTAAATATACTACAATAACCATAAATATTATATTCTCTCAAGTTAAAAGGTCATTCAAAGATAACCTGACATTTGTGGTGATTTCAATGCTTAAGGGAAAAACCGGCTAATTGTCTCTTCCCCTTTCTTGAGGGTTGATTCTGTACATTGAAATAATGCAAAGCTTTGAATCCACTGAGGGCTTGGAGAGTAACCCTAAGTCTGCTTTTTGCTGTAAGGGGTAGTGCTTAGAGCAATGGCTTCCAAATTGACTGGATGTCTCAGAATCACCTGGAAGAGCTTTCTAAAAACAGAAACTATCCAGTTTCTACACTGAAAATTAGGTCCGGGGTGGGGTTCCAAAATCTGTATTGTTTTAAAAAAACTTCCCATGCATACTGCTAGGTTTCAGAACTACTTTAAAGGATGGACATCCCTACTCAGGTGAATAACTATTCAGCTTCATCACTGACATGGCCCTAAAATAATGGTTTTCTGTGTTGTAAGTTAGAGTTGTTGTTAAAGATGTCAGCATATTCCTAAATAATTCATGGTTCAAAGAGAGTATCAAATATAGAAACTTCAAACTGCAAATATAGAAACAGAATAGAAAGTCTAGAAAAAGACCAACAAAATACACTCAACTGATTTTCAACAAAGGCACCAAAATAATTCCATAGGGAATGGACAGTCTTTTCTGCAAATGGTGTTGGAACAACTGGATATCCAAATGGGGAAAATAAAAATGAACCCTGACTTCTCCTTCATACCAATTCATACCACTTCATACCAAACATAAAAATTAATTTGGGAAGAATGATGAGATCAAGCACAAAACTATAAAGCTGTAAGAAGAAAATAAATTTACAATATTTAGATAGGTAAGGATTTCTTAAGTAAAACACAAAAAGCAAAGATCTTCTATTCTTCAAAAGACACTGTAAAAAGGATACAAGACAAACTAGAAGAAAATATTTACAATACATAAATATGACAAACAGCTTATATCCAGAATATGTGGAGAACGCTTACAACTCAAATAACAAAGAAAACAGACAACCCAATTTTTTAATGGACAAAAGGACTGAACTAACCTTTCACCCCACAAAAAGTATATGAATGGCCAATAAGCACTCAAAAAGATGTTCAATATCATTATCCATCAAGAAAATACAAATTTAAAACACATGATATGCTACTTTGTACCCAATAAAGTTACTAAAACTTAAAAGACTGACAATACCAATTATTAATATCGATGTGGAATAAGTGGAAATCTCATGCATTTCTGTATGTAATATATATGGTACAAACACTAGAAAACATTTTGGCAGTTTCTGATAAAATTAACCATACCCCTTGGCCCAGAAATTCCAGTAAATATGCACCCCCCAAAAATGAAAACATGTCCACAGAAAGATTTTTAAAGGAATTCCTATAGCAACTTTATGCATAATAGCCAAAAAACTGGAAACAACCCAAAAGTTCATCTAGAAACAGGGTAACAAATTGTGGTATAGTCATACCATGGAATGCTGCTCAGCAATTTAAGAAAAAAAAAGAACGAACTGCTGATATAAGCAACACTATGGATTAACCTCAAAATCACTTTGCTGAGGGAAAGAAGCCAGACACAAAAGAGCACATACTATAAGATTTCATATACACAAAGCCCAATAATCAATGAAATGAATCAGTAGTGACAGAAATCAGCAGCAGTTGTCCATGAGGATTTGGAACTGACTGGAAGGTGATGGGAGAGAACATTTGGGGTAGTGAAAGTTTCTGTGTCTTGGGTGGTGTGTTGGTTACACAGACACATGTATTTGTCAAAACTCACCAAACTGTACAATTAACATATGTGCATTTCACTCTGCATACAGTTTACTTCATTAAAAAACTAATCTAATTGTACCCTTAAGATATGTGTATTTTATTGCTTGTAAACTATACTTATTTGTTACAAAAGCTTAAAAATGCAGTTACAGGCTATTAAATCTATAAATACAGCAAAATCTACAAATCAAAACTGATATGAGGACAAATACATTCAGAAGAAATTTTACAGTCTTAAATATATTCATTTTAAAAACAGAAAATCAAAATGAATTTGAAAAATGGCAAAAAAACAAGATGAGAAACCTAAGATATCAAGAGAAATTATTAGAAAATAAAAATAGATTTGATAAATACATCCAAGAGCTAATTTCTTTGCAAATATCAATAAAATGGACAAACCTCTTACATATTTAAACAACAGAAAACACATTCAAAACATTAAAAGCACGAATTAGGCTTTATTCATAGATATAGAAGTATGTTACAATGGTGTAAGAAATTTAAACACAGTAACCTAAGCTAAAAATTCTGAAAATAAGGATAAGACACGTGATTTTCTAAAAACACATAAACTTACAGAAAAGACTTGAGAAAATAGTTCATCTGGATGTCAATAATCACGGGAGAAGTTGAAATTTTTGCCTAAGAAATAACTCCAAAAGCAGTACCATGTCCAGACAATTTTACAAGTGAGTCCTATTGAAGCTTCAAGGAAAGATAATTAACATGCAATTTAAGTTGTTCCAGAGCAGAGAAAAAGATGGCACACTTCCAATTCATTTTCCCAAACCACCAATACTCTAATACCAAAGCCCACACATAAATACAGCACAAAAAAGGAAATCACAAACTAATCTCACTATTAATATAAATAACATGCTAATCCACTAGCATGTTAAAAACACCAGTCAATTAATTAGTCACATCAATACCTCTGAAGATTAAAATTAATTATTTCAATAATTGCAAAGATTAAAAATAATTAAACTGAAAGCAATATTAAAATAAATACAAAAGCCTCCTGAAAATAGAAGAAAACTTCCTTAATCTAATAGAAAATAGTTATTGCATATTGATAGCCAATATTATGGTTAATGATAAAATATAGAGTGTAGTCTCATTAAATTCAGGAAGAAGAGCAGTGTGTTCATTACTCTTTTGCATTTTTCTGTAAGTTATAGCCAATGTAATAAAGGACAATAATTTTTTAATTGATTATTTTTTTAATTAATTATTATGGATACATAATCGTTATACACATTTATACAGTACATGTGACACACTGATACAAGCATACAATGTCTAATGATCAAATCAGGATAATTGGGATATCTATCACCTCAAGTATTTATCATTTCTTTGTGTTAGAAACATTCCAATTTCACTCGTTCAGTTATTTTAAAATGTACAATAAATTATTGTTAAATGGGGACAAATGTCTCTCTGTTTTCAAGTGATTCTTCTCTATATGGAAAAACCTGAGTAAATAAAATGAAAATGTACTAGTAGAAGTCAGTAAGATAACTAGTTTAAAAAGATACAAAAGTCAGCAACATAGATATAGATATTGACATCAGTACAGATAATAGATATAGACATAGATCTCAACGGTAATCACTTAAGAAATTTAACAGGAAAAAAGTTCCATCTTAAACAATAATCAGAAACATGCAATACATAAGAAACATCCTAACAAGAGATGCAAAACGTCTTATATAATGAAAACTACCAAACTTCACTGAGGCCCAAAAAAGACAATCTGTTTATTAGTACGTTTAATAACATAAACATAAAGCAATTTAAATGAAGATACCAATGAAATGCTTAAGAAGTAAACTCAATTATTTCAATGTTCATGTGAAAGAATAAACAAGTTATAACTGACATAAATTATTTTAAAAGATGCTTAATAGCATAATAAAATATGTGGAATATCTTTGTATTTTACCAAATACAGTTGTTCATTGCTTAATAACAAAGATATATTCTGAGAAATGCATCATTAAGCAATTTTGTTGTTGTACAAGAGTGTACTTACACAAACCTAGATGGCATAGCCTACCACACACCTAGGCTATATGATATTGCCTATTGCTCCTAGGCTACAAACCTGTACAGCATTTATACTGTTTTTATACTATATTTATATAGTATTGAATACTGTAGGCAACTGTAACACAATGATAAATATTTGTGTATTTAAACATATCGAAATATAGAAAAAGTACAGTAAAAATATAATATAAAAGATGAACAATGGTACCCCTGTATAGAATACTTACCACAAATGGAGCTTGCAGGGCTGGCAGTTGCTCTGACTGAGTCAGTGAGTGGTGAGTAAATGGGAAGGCCTAGGATATTACATGCACTATGATAGAGTTTATAAACATTTGCACTTGCTGTACAAAAACACTTTTTCTTTATATCTTTATTCTATAAGCTTTCTGCTAATTTTAAATTCTTTTTCTTTCTTAATTTTGCTAAAAATTAAGACACAAACACACACATTACTCTAGGCCTACACAGGGTCAGGATCATCAATATCACTCTCTTCCACCTTCACATCCTATCAGACGGTGAGCTGCTCAGCGGCAGTAACATGGGGGGGTCATCTCCTATACTAACAATGCCCTCTTCTGGAATATCTCCTGCAGGACCTGCCTGAGGCTGTTTTAATAAGTAGAAAAAGTACATGCTGAAATAACGATAAAAAAGTATCATATAGTAAATACATAAACCAGTAACATAATCGTTTATTATCATTATCAATAATGTACCATGCATAATTACATATGTTATACTTTTATATGACTGGTAGCACAGGTTTGTTTACACCAGCATCAGCACAAATACATAAGTAATATTACATTACAATGTTATGATGGCTACTACATCACTAGGCAATAGGAATTTTTCAGCTCCGTTATAATCTTACGAGACCGCCATCATATATATGGTCCATTGATCATCAAAACATCATTATGCAGCAGCTGACTACCAAAATATACTATAAAGACACACATATTAGAGTAATTGGGTATTGTAACAGGGATAAAAAATCAAGAATCAGAACAAATTATATATAACAACTACTTCTACGATTAAAAAACAAAACAAAACAAAAAATGTCGAGGAGGTGGAACAAAATGGCCAAATGGAAGCCTCCTGTGATCCTCCCCACTGCAGGAACAACAAATTGAACAACTATCCATACAATAAAGAACCTAAAGAACCAAAAATCAGGTGAGGGATATCACAGTACCTGGTTTTGTTCGTTTATTTGTTTGTTTTTTTGAGACGGAGTCTCGCTCTGTCTCCCAGGCTGGAGTGCAGTGGCGCGATCTCAGCTCACTGCAATCTCCGCCTCCCAGATTCAGCCACTCTCCTGCCTCAGCCTCCCAAGTAGCTGGGACTACAGGCGCCTGCCACCACGCCCAGCTAATTTTTTTGTATTTTTAGTAGAGACGAGGTTTAACCATGTTGGCCAGGATGGTCTTGATCTCCTGACCTTGTGATCCACCCGCCTCGGCCTCCCAAAGTGCTGGGATTACAGGCGGGAGCCACTGCACCCCTCCCACAGTATCTGGTTTTAACATCATATTAAGGAAAGAGAAACTGAAGAGGGTAGGAAAGACAGTCTTGAATTGCCTACACCACCCTTTCCCCAGTAGCAGTGGCATGGGATGGAGAGAAAAATCTGTGCGCTTGGGGGAGGGAGAGCACAGTGATTGTGGGACATGGCATTGGAACTAAGTCCTGCCCTGTCACAGAGGAAAGCAACGTAGGACAGAACAGCTGGCACCCACAGAGGGAGCATTTAGACCAGCCCTACCAAGAGGCAAATTGTCCATACCAGAAGTAAGGACCTGAGTTCCAGCAAGACCCACCAACATGGGCTAAAAAGCTCTGGGGTGGGCTCCTAAATTAATTTGAAAGGCAGTCTAAGCCACAAGGATTGCAACTCCTGGGCAAGTCCTGGTGCTATGCCAGGCTTGGAGCCAGCTGACTTGGGTTACACATGACCAAGTGAGATACCAGCTGCTGTGCCCAGGACAGGGCTTGTGTCATCTGTCTCCCAACCCCAAGCAGTGCAGCTTGCAGCTCCAGGAGAGACTTCTTCCCTGTGCTCAAGGAGAGGAGAGGGACAAGTAAAGAGGACTTTGTCTTGCAACTTGGAAACCAGATGAACCACAGTGGGATAGGGCACCAGGCAGAATCCTACAGCCCCCATTCCAGGTCCCAGCTCCCAGACATTTGTAACACACTCTGGGGAATAAGGGAACCCCTTGTGTTAAAGTGAAAGACCTAGTCCTGGCGAAATTCATCACCTGCTAACTAAAGAGCCCTTGGGCCCTGAATAAGCTAATAGTAGCCAGGCAGTACTCACTTCAGGCCTTGGGTAAGACTCAGAGCAATGCTGGATGCAGGTGTGACCCAGCACATTCTCAGATGTGGTGGCTCTAGGAAGACACTGCTTCTGCTTGAGGAAAGAAGGAAGACTAAAGGGAACTCTGTCTTGCAGCTTGGGTACCAACCTGGTAACAGTGGGGCAGAGCACCAAGTGGGCTCCTGGGGTAGGGGCGGCCATGAGGAGAGACCCTTCTGCTTGAGGAAAGAGTGGAGAAAACTTTTGTCTCGTGGCTTGGGTCCAGTTCAGCCACAGTAGAATAGAGCACTAAGGTTCTCAACTATAGTCCCTGGTCCCTGAATGGCATCTCTGGACCCACCAGCAGCCAGAGAGAACTCACCGCCCTGTAAGGAAGGACATAAGCCTGGCTGGATTTCCCACCTGCTGACTGTAGAAGCTCTTGAGCCTTGAGTGAACATAGGCAGTAGCCAGGGAGTGGTCAATGCAGGCCGTGGGTGAGACCCAGTGCTGTGCTGGTTTCAGGTCTGATCCAGCACTGTCCCACTGGTGGTGGCCACAGGTGTGCTTGTGTCACTCCTTCCCTAGCTCCAGGCAACTCAGCATAAAGACAGAGATTTTTGTTTGTTTGGGGGAAAGTAAAGAAAGAGAACAAAAATGCCTGCCTGGCAATCCAGAGAATTCTACCAGATCTCACCCAAAACCACGAAGGTGGTACCTCTGAGTCTACAAGAGCCATAGTATTACTGCATTTAGGGTGTGCCCTAAAGCCAATATGGCTGCAGTGACCAAAGACATCACAACATCCAAGTTCCTCTGAGTACCTGGAAAGCCTTCCCAAGAAGGACAGGTGCACACAAGCCCAAACCGTGAAGACTACAATAAATACCTAACTCTTCAATGCCCAGACACTGAAGAACATCCACATGCATCAAGAACATTCAGGAAAACATTAACTTACTAAATAAACTAAATACACCGTAACAAATCCCAGAGAGGAAGAGATACGCGACCTTTCAGACAGAGAATTCAAAATAGCTGTTTTAAGGAAGCTCAACAAAATCCAAGATAACAGAGAAGAAAGTCAGAATCATATCAGATAAATTTAAAAAACAGATTGAAATAATTAAAAAGAATCTAGCAGAAATTCTGAAGCTGAAAAAGGCAATTGGTCTATTGAAGAATGCATCATAGTCTCTCAGTAGCAAAATGATCAACAAGAAAGAATTAGTTAAGTTTGAATACAGGCTATTTGAAAATACACAGTCGGGGAGACAAAAGAAAAAAAAAAATAAAAAAGAAGAAGGTATGCCTACAAGATCTAGAGTCTCAAAAGAGCAAATCTAAGAGGTATTAACCTTAAAAAGGAGGTGGATAAAGAGATAGGGGTAGAAAGTTTATTCAAAGGGATAATTACAAAGAACTTCCCAAACCTAGGGAATATATCAATATTCAAGTACAAAAAGGTTATAGGATACCAACCAGATTTAATCCAAAGAAGACTACCTAAGGCATTTAATAATCAAACTCCCAAAGGTCAAGGATTTATAAATGATCCTAAAAGCAGCAAGAGAAAAGAAACAAATAACATATTATGGCGCTCTAATATGTCTAGCAGCAGACTTCTCAGTGGAAACCCTACAGGCCAAGAGTCAGTGGCATGACATATTCAAAGTGCTGAAGGAAAAAACTTTCACCATTGAATAGTCTATCCAGCAAAAATATCCTTCAAATATGAAGGAGAAACTAATACTTTTCCGAACAAAAGCTGAAGGATTTCATCAATATCAGATCTTTTCTATAAGAAATGATAAAGGTAGTTCTTCAGTCTGAAAAAAAGGAGGTAAATGAGCAATATGAAATCATGTGAAGGTATTCACTAATAATAGTAAAAACACACACACACAAAACAGAATATTATAACACCATAATTGTAGTGTGTAAACTATATCATGAGTAGAAAGACTAAATGGTGAACAAATAAAAAATAATAACTACAACTTTTCAAGACAGAGACAGTATAAGATATAAATAAAAACAATAAAAAGTTAAAAAGCAAGGAGATAAAGTGTAGTATTCACATTAGTTTAATTTTTGCTTGCTATTTTGTTGTTTGCACAATCAGTGTTAAGTTGTCATGGGTTCAAAATGATGGGTTATAGGATATTATTTGAAAGCCTCACAGTAACAAATCAAAAATCATACAACAGATATACAAAATAAAAAGCAAGAAGTTAAAACATACCACCTGAGAAAATCACCTTCACTAAAAGGAAGACAGGAAGAAGGGAAAGAAGGAAGAGAAGACCAGAAAGCAACCAGAAAACAAATAACAAAATGGCAGGAGTAAGCCCTTGCTTATCAATAATAACATTGAATGTAAATGAACTAAACTCTTCAATCAAAAGTAACAGAGTGGCTGAAAGGATAAAAATAAAAAGATCAAATAATCTGTTGCCTACAAGAAACACACTTCACCATAAGACATACATAGACTGAAAATAAAGGGATGGAAAAGGACATTTCATGCTAATGAAAACCAAAAAAGTTTGTAAGTATGAATAGCTACACTTAAATCAGACAAAACAGATTTCAAGACAAAAACTATAAAAAGAGACAAAGAAGGGCATTATATAAGATGGTCAATTCAGAAAGAGGATATAACAATTGTGAATATACATGTACTCAACATTAGAGCACCCAGATATGTAAAACAAATATTATTAGAGCTAAAGAGAGAAAAACATCCCAATACAATAATAGTTGGAAAATTTAACACCCCAATTTCAGCATTGGACAGATCATCCAGACAGAAAATCAACAAAGAAACATTGGGCTTAATCTGCACTATAGATCAAATTGACCTAATAGATATTTAGAGAACATTTCATCCAATGCCTGCAGAAAACACATTCTTCTCAGCACATGGATAATTCTCAAGGATGAACCATATGTTAGGCCACAGAAAAGCCTTTAAAGATTTTTTAAAAACTGAAATTATATCAAGTATCTTTCTGAAAACAATGGAATAAAACTACAAATCGATAATGAGGGATTTTTGGAAACTATACAAATACATGAAAATTAAACAATATGCTCTTAAATAATAAAGATCAGAGCAGAAATAAAATTCAAACAAAAAATACAAAATATCAACAAAATGGAAAGTTGATGTTTTTAAAAGATAAACAAAATTGACAAACCTTTGGCTCAACTAAGAAAAGAAGAAAGCAGACCCAAATAAATAAAGAAGAAAAAGGAGACATTAAAACCAAAACTACACAAATTCAAAGGATCATTAGAGGGTACTATGAGCAACCACATGCCAACAAATTGGAAAAGCTAGAAGTAATTGATAAATTCATAGACACATAAAACCTCCCAATATTAAGCCATGAATAAATCCAAAATCTGAACAGGCCAATAACAAGTAATAACATTGAAGCCATAATAAAAAGGCTCCCAGCACAGAAAAGCCCAGGACCTGATGGCTTCATTGCTGAAGTCTCCCAAACGTTTAAAGAATGAATAGCAATCTTACTCATACTACTCCAAAAAATAAAGAAGGTGAGAACACTTCCAAACTCATTCTATGAAGGCCGTTTTACCCTGACACCAAAACCAGACAATACTATATCAAAAAAGGAAAACTAAAGGTCAATATCACTGACAAACATTGATGGAAAAATTCTCAAGAAAATACTACCAAACCAAATTCAACAACACATTAAAATGATCTTTCATCATGGCCAGGTGGGATTTATTCCAGGCATGCTAGGATGGCCCAATATTTGCAAATCAATGTGATACATCATATCACATACAAAAACCATATGATCACGTCAATTAATGCTAAAAAAGCATTTGATAAAATTCAACATCCCTTCATGATAAAAACCCTTAAAAAAACTGGGTATAGAAGGAATAGACCTCAACACAATAAAAGTAACGTGCCACAGACCCATAGCTAGTATCATATTGAATGGAGAAAAATCTTAAAGCCTGTTCTCTAAGATCTGGAACAAAACAAGCATGCCCAGTTTTACAACTGTTGTCCAGCATAGGATGGGAAGCCCTAGTTAGTGCAATCAGACAAGAGAAACAAATAAAAGCCATCCAAACTGGAAAGGAAATTTTATGGCAATTAGAAAAGAAGAAGTCAAATTGTCCTTGTTTGCAGATGACATGAGCTTGTATTTGGAAAAACCTAAAGACTCCACCAAATAACTATTAGAACTGATAAGAAAATTCAGTAAACTTGCAGGATACAAAATCAACATACAAAAATCAGTAGCATCTCTATATACCAACAGTGAACAATCTGAAAAAGAAATCAAGGAAGTAATTCAATTTATAATAGTTAAAATAAAATTAAATACCTAGGAACAAATTTAACCAAAGAATTGAAAGCTCTCTATCATGAAAACTATAAAACACCGATGCAAGAAATTTTTTTCACACAAAAAGGAAAGATATTCCATATTCATTGATTGGTAAAATCAATATTGTTAAATTGTCCATACTGCCCAAAGCAATCTTCAGATTCAATGCAATTTCTATCAAAATACCAATAACATTCTTAACAGAAATAGAAAAAAAACCTAAAATGTATATAGGACCACAAAAAAGACCCAGAAGAGCCAAAGCTATCATGAGCAAAAATAACAGAAGTGGAGAAATCACATTGCCTGACTTCAAGCTATACTACAGAGCTCTTGTAAACAAGACAGCATAGTACTGGCATAACAAGAAACACACAGACCAATAGAACAGAATAGAGAACCCAGAAACAAATCCATACGTCTACAATGAACTCATTTTTGACAAAGGTACCAAGAACATACATTGGGGAAAGGACAGTCTCTTCAATAAATGATGCTGAGAAAACTGGCTATCCATATGCAGAAAAATGAAACCACCCCTATCTCTCACCATAAACAAGCATCAAATCAAAATGGATTAAACACTTAAATCTAAGACCGCGAACTATGAAACGACTAGAAGAAAACACTGGGGAAACTCTCTAGGACATTGGAGTAGTCAAGGATTTCTTGACTATAATACGTAATCACAGGCAACCAAAGCAAAAATGGACAAATGGGATCATATCAAATTATAAAGCCTCTGTACAGCAAAGGAAACAATCCACAAAGTGAAGAGATAACCCACAGAATGGGAGAAAATATTTGCAACCTACTCATCTGACAAGGGATTAGTAACCAGAAAATGTAAGGAGCTCAAACAACTCTATAAGAAAATATCTAATAATCCAATTTTAAAGTGGGCAAAAGATTTGAACAGACATCTCTACAAAGAAGACATACAAATGGCAAACAGTTATATAAAAACATGCTCAACCTTATTGATCATTAGAGAAATGCAAACCAAAACTACAATGAGATATCATCTTACCCCAGTTATAATAAAATGGCTTTTATCCAAAACACAGGCAATAACAAATGCTGGTGAGAATGTGGAGAAAAAGGAACCCTTGTACACATTGGTGGGAATGTAAATTAGTACAACCACTATGAAGAACAGTTTGGTAGTTCCTCGAAAAAACAAAAATAGAACTATCATACAATCCAGCAATTCCACTGCTAAGTATATACCCCCCAAAAAGGAAATCAGTATATTAAAGAGAAATCTGCACTCCCATGTTTATCGCAGCATAGTAGCCAAAAGTTAGGATCAGCCTAAGTGTCCATCAACAGATGAATGGGTAAAGAAAATGTAGTACATATACACAATGGAGTACTATTTAGTCATAAAAAAGAATGAGGTCCTGTCATTTGCAACAACATGAATGGAACTGGAGGTCATCATGTTAAGTGAAATAAGCCAGGCACAGAAAGAAAAACTTCACATGTTCTCACTTGTGGGAGCTAAAAACTTAAAACAATTGAACTCATGGAGATAGAAAGAAGGATGGTTACCAGACACTGGGAAGGGTAGTATGTTTGGGAAGTGGGGATGATTAATGGGTATAAAAATATAGTGGATAAACAAGATTTATTATTTGATAGCACAACAGGGTGACTATAGTCAACAATAACGTATTGTACATTTAAAAATAACTAGAATGACCAGGTGTGGTGGCTCATGCCTGCAATCCCAACACTTTGGGAGGCCAAGGTGGGAGGATCACTTGAGGTCAGGAGTTCGAGACCAGCCTGGTCAACACAGTGAAGCCCCGTCTCTACTTTAAAAAAAAAAAAAAAAAAGACAAAAATCAGCCAGGCATGATGGTGGGCACCTGCAATCCCAGCTATTCGGGAAGCTGAGGCAGGAGAATTGCTTGAACCTGGGAGGCGGAGGCTGCAGTGAGCCGAGATCGTGCCACTACACTCCAGCCTGGGCAACAGTGTAAGACTGTCTCAAAAAATAAAAATAACTGGAAATACATAATTGAATGGTTTATAACACAAGGAAAGGATAAATGCTTGAGGTGCTGGATACCCCTTTTACCCTGACGTGTTGAATACACATCATATGTCCATATCAAAACATCTCATATACCCCATAAATATATACACCTATTATGTGACCACAAAAATTTGAAATTTTAAAAAATATCATTTTGAATCAAAACTCTCTGGGAGGAGGAGGAAGAGTTATTCCCATTTATCAAAAAAGGACACTAAGGATCAAAGTGATAAACTAACTTGCTCTAAGTCACCCAGTTAGCACCCAGCTAGAAAATATTATTAACAGTGACTATGTCTTGGAGATGGAATTATGAATTATTATTTTTCTGCTTTTTTTTATCATTCTATAAAGAGAAATAAGAATATTTCTGAAATACTAAAGTGATATAAATTTCATTTCCCATATGTCATGTTATCCTGCAAGTCCCACCTACCTGATCAACAATATTCATCATTTCAGGTGGAAAGAGAAGTGTTGCTCAGTTTACATGTTCAAACCAGAATTCTAGCCCGCAGAAACAGAAAAGACGTGAAAGCTAACTTGGTTTGCTTTTTAAGGAGAATAAAGGGGGTTTCTAATATCCCCTCATATATTGTAGATCATAAATCAAGAAAGTCAAGTCTGGCCAACTTGACCAGAATCTTACAAAAAGCCAAGAAGTAGACAACAAAAAACATATGGCATTCCCACTACCTAGAGAGGAAAAGTGGAAAGCCCTTTGGGCACTGGGAAAACAAGCCCAGAGAGGAGAAAGAAAAAGAGAGGGAGAGAGCACAGGCAGTCATCAAAGAGGTCCTCAATTCTACCCTCCACATCCAAAACTTAGGGAAAGTACAGTAAAAATACCCCAGATAGTTTAAGGCGATGCCAAAACTAAAGGGGGGACTTGAATTTCACTTTCCATTTGGAATTTCGATAACAGAATAACTTGCAGGATGTATGATTCCATTAGTCAAGTGGAAAGGACGGCAGAGTTGAACAACACAAAGTGATAGGGGAGGGATATGGAAGAGGAGTGCTGCTGAGTCACATTAGGTCATCGGCATCAGTAGGAGCCCAGTGGGGGCTCAGTCATCAGTGAGACACGATGGAGGACTTTCCCAAGTTCTCCATGGAAGAGCAACCATCTTCCATTTCCCTTGACTGGAAAACAGGCCACAAGTTACAAAACCCATAAAAGCATCAATGGTAGAGGCAGAAAGAATAGCATCAGACACTCAAAGGTGAGGTAGCATGAGTTACACATCAGCCAGGGTTCCGTGGGAACCAGCAGAGGATGAGTCCTCTTGGGATGGAACTCCTACTATCACAAGGTGATGCAAGCTTCTTTCTCTGCCCAGAGACCAATCAGGGAAAGAGAAGAAGGAAGGGAGTGTGATCACAGCGGTAGGGCAGGGAGAGGAATCCTCTAAGACTTTCCATTTTACTCACAAAAGAAAAGTGGGAGTCATCGGAAAGACACCCTCTTAAACCATAAGAGACTATAGCCTGGGATGGGAAGTTTTACTTTTTCCCTAACACCATCAACAACAGGAACAATATTAAGCCAGACACAGAGAAGTTAGAAACCTATATATCTGAGTTTCAGTTGATCAATTTTAACTCTGTTATGCGTTTTTCCTAAGAACAGCGACCATGTGTTTAGTACTAAGATGTGCCAGGCACTGGGCTTAAGGCCTTGCATTTATACAACAATCTCCTAAGGCAGGTGCTATTATTAACCTTGGATAAAAGAGCAAATGGTGCTTTAGAAAACTTACGTAAATTTGATCAAGATTAGACAGCAAATAAGTGACAGAGCTAAGATTTGAACCCAACGCCAGAATCCTCTCACTCTAACCACTATGTAATACTACCTATATGTTATTATTATACTCATTTTTCAGATGTTTAAAGAGTCCAAATGAGTGACCCAAACAGCGAGTGGCAGAGCTGGGGTTTAAACCAAAGCAATCTGGCTCAAGATATGTCAGTTGCTATTTCTTGAACAATTTAAGTATTTTCAACAAATCTATTTATTGAAATTGTAAAATCTTACTGTTGCTTTCATAACTTATGTTTATAAGGAATATACAAACTATAGATTAAGGTGTTAGTAAATGAAAAATGAAAAGCAAAGAGAATATAAAGTAAGTTTGGCAAGGTTTCCTAAGTAGAAACTTTATGAATCACAAGCTCTAGGAAGTGAAGGAGGAGTAGAATTATTAGTAGCTGGATGCTGGGAGCAGTGGGAGGAACCTAATTGTTGTAATCCAATGATGAGCAATTACAACTAACAACTGGCTGAAAAAAAATCTCTGTGGATTGTACATTCTCAGATCTCTCAAGGCAACCACACCTCCTACTGAAACAAAGCTTCTTACGGAATGACACACATACAGAGTAGAGTAGTGTTGGACAGCCAAAGTCTTAGTGTACTCAGATTCAAAATACAGTGGTGGAAGGCATGGGATTGACAGATTAGACAATGTGATAGTAGTTGACGGCATTATAGGGCTAAGGTGGCCATGCAAGACCTTAGTAGTTGCAGCTGTATTAACTAAGGCACCTTGCGCCTGCTTTCAAACAGGGATGAATAACTGAAGAAACATAATTGGCTGTTATGCAGGGAGGGAGAAAGAGGATATGTAAATGTTGAAAGTATAGTTAAAACTAATGAAAAATATGCTCTAAATCCCAAATAAAAAATCATGTTGGGATTGCTTTGTCTGTAAAGAGGAAATCGCCTAGGAATTTTTTCTGAAATTCTTTCATAAGTACTTAGGGTAACATTGAGACTGAACAGATAGTTCTAGTTGCTTAACTCAGTTTGTTAAACTGCAGTTTTGACAAGGCCAGTGTCTTGAATACGGATCCCAGGTCAGCCAACTGCCTTGTTTTGGAGCTCACAGCTGCATTCCTAACCTCAGCCTCAATGCTGAGGAGCCTATACACTGCTGTGTTTTGTATTTGGATTTACAATAAGCTGTGAACTACTTAAGAGCAGGAAATACATTTTTTTCATCTCTGTATCCTCTCAACCTTGCATAGCTACTGACACAGTACAGGCACTCAATAAATGTGTGCGTGCCAGCCACCACTTGTTCAGGAGCACAAAATGAGAGACTTTAATCCATCTTTTGTACATTTCAGTTGAAAGATGGATTAAAGCCTCTTTCAATTTGTGTGTGGCTATTCTTAATGGTACCTGTGCTATGTTCCTTCAGTGCCGAGGTAGGAGGAAAAAATGGTTGACTCTTTCGCTACAGTTACTTGCAAGTGTATAGGAAGGGTGGTATATAAACATAGTGGTGTTGAATATTGCTTATGAGGGGTATTTATTTTACCGGAGAGTGAAAAAGTGAATGAAAAGTACACAATTGAGATGAAGTCCTCAGTTCCCTTTAGAAGGGAGATAGATTTCAAAAATTTGCCAGCAGACAGAATTAAACGCCCATCAATGACCATTTGAAAAGGAAACTGAATTACTACCTGGGAGACTTCTACACTGCACCAGTAGATTTACTACTTCCCAAAGGTTTTTAAATGACATGTCTTCTAACTTAACTTTAAAATTCAAGTTTAATTTTATGAATTTCCTTCAATGTGATCTATGTTGTTGTTCTCACCTGGTGTCATTCACCTTTTAGATCTGTATTTTTTATTTTTTAAATTTCACTTCCTTTTTCACAAAAAAACCATTAAAAATATCTGCCCTCTTCACATGTTCTAAGGAAAGTGCTATCATTGCCATTTTAATTCATCTGAGCCGCTGTACTGCTCTTTTTAGGCAACAGTGCTCTAAATTAAATTATCTTACGTGTTTTAAAACCTTACGCAAATCTGAGATGGGTTCCTTCTCTGTGCTAGGCTTACTTTGAAACCCGTTAGACAATGAGATAGAAATTTCAGGACACCAAGACACAAAAGACCAATGAAAGCTCTCTGATCATTCTTCTCAGGCAACAGTAAGTAACATTCAAATATTACATCACAGTTTTAAGCCTTCTGTCAAAAGTGGGAAACCTTCACCCCACCGCCCCACACTAAGCTAGGAACTCACCTGGTCCTGAGAGTTAAATACCCAAGTTTTGTGGACACAACAGCACAAGGGTTCTGCCTCCTTTTATTCATCCCCTGGGATAGAAATAAAGGGACTTTAACAAACCCAGTCATAACTCTGGTATCTTGTTTGAGGCACGTCCCTCTCCGTCCCATGGTTGAAACATTAGAACAGCAGTCAAGCATCATCTCTAGAGAACCTAACAAATACTGCCTTCCCTTGTTTTAATAAATATAATTTATTTTCCTGAAAAGGAGCATACTGTTCTGAAGTAATTAAAAAGTCACAAATTAATTATCCTATTTTTTATTATGGTAATTGCAGAGGGATAGGATAGTGGGCTTCGGGCCCATAAAGGGTATTTACTAAAGGTCTCCCACAACAATAAAGTGAATACTTTAACCAATGGTTGCTGTATTAATTAGGATACTTTCAGTTGCTACTGGCAAAAACTTAAGTAAGTCAATTAGCTTAGGTAAGAAAGGTCATTATCACATGACTGGTAAATAAGGGATTCAAAATGACAGCTAGACTCACCTCTTACACAGTGTCATCAGAGCTCATCTCTCTCCATTTCTCAACTTTGCTTCTGGTTGTGCGCCAGCTTCCTTCTTCAGAAAAGCTTTCACATGCAGGAGGAAAGGTGGCTGCCCATGGACCAGATTCACGTCTTTTTAGCTTAGTAACCACAATAGGAAAGAAATAATTTTCTCCCCAACATTCATTTATCTATCCCAGAAAGAAATCTGTATGGGCCATGTGGGTACCCCTGAGCCAATCACTTGGCCAAGTAGACAGATGCATGTGTCTATAATGGTGGGATTATAGATAGGGCGAAGGCTAGACAGTTCCCTGAGCACGACTATATTTATATACCACCCTACTCATATACTTGCAAGATTTAGCAGGTATATGGCCAATACAATCACACATTTTAAAGTGAAAGATGCTTTCCTTTGCAAAAAAAAAAGCTATTGTTTATTTTTCATCAATATTAAGTTTTTAAAAAATTATTATGGAACTAGATTACTTAAAAATCATGTATCTCAAGATGCAAGAAAAACATTCACATTCAGTGGAGAAGACATGGACTCCCATTTATCACTCTGAAGAGCTTCTCACTGAAAGATGAATTTGTTTTTTCTTTTGAGACAGGGTCTCACTCTGATGCCCAAGCTGAAGTGCAGTGGCACCATCTTGGCTCAGTGCAGGCTCGACCTCCAGTGCTCAGGTGATTCTCCTACCTCAGTCTCTGGAGTAGGTGGGACTACAGGTGCACACCACCATGCCTGGCTAATTTTTGTATTTTTTGTAGAGACAGGGTTTTGCCATGTTGCCCAGGCTAATCTAAAACTCCTGAGCTCAAGCAATCCACCCACCTCAGTCTTCCAAAGTGCTGGGATTACAGGTGTGAGCCACTGCATCTGGCCTAAAAGATGAATATGAATATATCACCCAAGAAATTGACCTGGTAGCGAGAGACAACCCAGTTATTGTCATCACCCTTTCCTATCAATGTTTTCATCTACAGGTCGAAAGGCCATTGAGAGTCTGCTCCTGAGAAGTTCAGACACCAAAGTGCAATGGAAAACATGAGAGATGTCCATTTGGAAGGAGAGGGACTTGGTAGCTTTTGTGGCTGTAATAACTCTCTGATCCTAAAGAATATTTTTTAAGTGCTCAATGTAAGTGTGACTGGTCCCTGGAATAGAACCATACATGTAGCACTAAGAACATCCACCCTCCAGAAAATGTGATTGGAAAGGATGCTGCAATGTTTTGAATGTGCTTCGGCTAAATTACAAATACAGAAAATCACCAGGGACCATTCTCCATAGGTATTTACATGAATACCATAATCTCCCAGTTTTCCTTGCATCTCCCTAGCTGTTCCTTTTTGGTATCTACTGCTGGCACTTCTTCCTCTTCCTTGACCAAAACATAGTCTGACATTGCTCTGGCTTCCTTCTGGATCTTCTTGCCTTCTCCATCTAGAGACTTTCTTCGGGCAGTGGTATGGTTTGGATGTGTGTCCCCCTCCAAATTTCATGTTGAAATGTGATCCCCAGTGTTGGAGATGAGGCCTAGTGGGTAATGTTTGGGTCATGGGGGTGGACTCCTCACAAATGGCTTGGTGTGCTCCCCACAGTAAGGAGTGAGTTATCTATTAGTTCACAGGAGAGCTGGTTATTTTAAAAAGCCTGACATCTCTCTTGCTCCTTCTCTCTCCATGTGACACATCTGCTCCCTCTTCACCTTCCACCATGATCATAAGCTTCCTGAACCCTTCACCAGAAGCGGATGTCCCCCTATGCTTCTTGTACAGCCTGCAGAACAGTGAGCCAAATAAACCTCTTTTCCTTATAAATTACTCAGGCTTGGGTATTCCTCTATAGCAATGCAAAACAAACTAACACCGTGGGGTCTCATCCATTACCCTCCAATTGCCATCTCCCAGCTGTCCACTTTCAAATCTACATGCAAACTCCAGCCCTCTCTCCTAAGCTTCAAACTGCTGGATCTAACTGCCTACTAAACATCTCTGCATGGCTGTCTCTGTGTCCAAAATATTAACTCTTCCTTCCAATACCTCAGCTCCAACTGCTCTTCCTCCAATGTTCACCATCTCAGGAAATGATACCACCACCCAGCCCATTACTCAAGTCTGAAACCTGGGAGTCATCCTTGATTCCTTCTTCTCCCTCAGCAACTCCTTTCACATTTAAACAATCACAAGATCCTATTTCACTCCTAAATATTTCTCAAATGCTTAGTGACACAGATGTCCCTTCTCTATATGCCCACTAGTCCAACCTACCCTCATCCTTTGCCTAGTTACTACAGTAGCTCCCCAAGTCCCTTAAAACCATTCTTGCCCCATCCTTCCACCAATCCATTCAGATCCAATTATACCAATCTCTGGCTTTAAAACGTTCAAAGGGTTTATAGCCCAGAGTGTCCAAAAGAAAGTATTGGGACTAATTGCCTCAGAATCCTATAGAGGAGCTTGTTAAAAGTATGGGCTCTTGAGCTGCACCAAACCCAAAGAATCAAAAGCTGTAGGAACAGGCTCAAGGCACTGAATTTTTAATCCTAAATCTTTATTAAGGTTTGCAGGCCCTCCATAATTTGACCTCTTGCAGTTCCAGGTTAGGGCATTTCACAATATTGTCCTATAGATGGCACTTTGTGCTTTTCCATGAGTCACGGCACTGGCTCCTGCTGGTCATACCACTGGTTAAATGTCTCATTACTGCCGGAACATAAACTCCAGAGGGAACAGAAGCATGCTGTCTTGTTTACCATTTGTCCCTGGCACCCAGGACAATGGGCACAACATCTGACATTCAATATTCATCGGCATTGCCAGAATAAAAGAGAACTTAATTTGAAGGGCTTTCTCCAAAGCAGGGTTGGTTAAACGTACCTAAAAATGCCTTCCTTTGATGAGATAGTGAACAAACCAAGAAACGGCCTGGATAACAATAATTGGAGTAAGTTAATTAGTGGCCTGAAGGAGAAAGTTTACTTTTCGAAGTTAAATTACATTTGGAGATTCTTCTCTAGTCTCCAGTGAGATCAAATGAACAGAAATATACTTTGGACCACATTCAAGGAGTTTCTGATTATAAGTACTGTAAGGGGTAAACCCCAATCCAAAAAAAATTTAAAAAGTAAAATTCTGGTATAAAAAGGGAGAGAAAGTGAAAGAGACCTCCTCTCCCTTTTCCTAGAGCATTTGCTTTAGAAAATTTCTAATTGTAACTTCTTTGAGATGTCTAGAAATCTTTTCAAAAGCTAAACAAACCTTCTTGCCAGCTTGACAACCAAGGAATGTCTCTCTCAAGGACCTGGAAACCATCTCTTTGAAATGTAACATCAAGGAAGAGAGTGCCCCTATCTCCTAGACTCCATGAGAGTTAGGTATCTGGCTCCAAATTGTAACTACCTCTCCGTCACAGAGATATGAGAAGTACTGTCATTCCTTTGGGTAAAAGCAATTACCAAACACAAATGTCCACCCTCATTACCTGGTGAATCTAGGATGAACTATGTGCGTGTGACAAATGGTGTTGCTACAACCTCTTTCTTACTTGGGGTGGGGGAGGGGGCAGCAGATATAGCAGGAACTCTAGTCCATAGATATTTAGGTATGTTAAAGGTTTCCATGCAACACCGAGGGATGTGAAACTGTTTTACTAGTTACCACTCTTTGTTAAGATCACTCCCATCACCAAAGGCAAAGCAATACTTTACTTATCAAGAACTTTGTCCTTTTTAGCCAAACCAACTTACCATGCTCTAAGAAAAAGACAGGGGTTCATTTCCTTTTATACATAAGTAGGTAACAAAGGTAACCCAATACTTTCATGTTCTAGAATTTTATATAAACAGAATCATGGAGTGTTTACTCCTGGTCTGGGTTCATTCACTCAGCGTAAGTATTTGAAGTTTCACCCATGTTGCTGCACATGTCAGTAGTCCATTCCTTTTTCTTTTTCTTGCAATATCTTTATTATACTATTCATACACTTCTCCTCCCACAGAACTCCATCATTTCAGGTTTACTATTAAGTATTCTTTCCTTTTTTTGTGGAGGGTGGTGTCTTTCTTTGTACCCCCACCATGTTACTAAGGTATACCTGATCTAAATTATACATATTTGCAGTGTACATGTAATGTTTTGATATATGTATACATTGTGAAATGATTAAATTAAGCTATTTAATATATCCATCACCTCACATACTTATTTTTTTGTAGTGAGGGCATTAAATATCCAATATCTTAATAATTTTCAAGTACACAAAACATCATTAACTATAGTCACCATCTGCACAATAGATCTCCAGAGCGTTCTCATCTTGTCTAATTGAAATTTGTACCCTTTCACCAACATCTCCCCATTCGTTTTGCCCGAAGTCCTTGACAACCACCATTCTACTCTCTGCTTCTACGAGTTTGACTTTTTGGATTCCACATATGAGTCCATTCCTTTTCATTGCTAAATAGCACTCCATTGTATAAATATACCACAATATATTTATCTAGTCACCTGTGGAAGGACATTTTGGTTGTTTCTAGTTTAGGGCTATTACAAATAAAGCTATGATAAACTCTTATGTGCAAGTCTTTGTCCTAGAAGTAGAATGATAGAGTCATATGGTAGATGTACATTTAATTTCATAATATAACTTAACAGCTTTAGGGGGCTTCTTTTGGTTATAAGCAATTACCTCTTCCACAACCAGTTCATTCTCCCCTCAATACCCCCTACCTCCATACACACACTATTAATATGGTTTAGCTTTGTGTCCCCACCCAAATCTCATCTCAAATTGTAATCCCAGGTGTTGGGCGAGGAACCTGGTGGGAGGTGATTGGATCATGGGGCAGTTTCCTCCATGCTGTTCTCGTGATAGTGAGTTCTCAAGAGATCTGATGGTTTTATAAGGGGCTCTTCCCTTTTGCTTTCACTCTCTCTCCTGCCACCTTGCGAAGAAGGTGCTTGCTTCCCCTTCGCCTTCCACCATGACTGTAAGTTTCCTGAGGCCTAACCCAGCCATGAGGAACTGTGAGTCAATTAAACAAACCTCTTTCCTTTATAAATTACCCAGTCTCAGGTATTCTTTATAGCAGTATGAAAATGGACTAACACAACTATTATGCTTTGTTTCAATGTAAATACATAAGAGGTTTAATTTTATAACTGGAGGAAGAGGATATATTTGTGGAGAGAGGAACAAAGGTAGAAAGAAGAGGAAGAAATGTTACAATGGGTCTCCTGAAGAGCTAATTTGACTGTACATGTTTATGTGTAATTAATTTGTAACATTATAGACAGATATGTATACAACTTCAAGTCAGGTTTTGCTTAAATGTGTATATCTTTTTATCAATATTTTAAAGCTATTACTACAGGTGGTCCTCACTGTGCACAGGTTCTGTACACCATTCTAATATGCAGAAATTTCAGTTACCATAGTTTAATTAACACCAGTCCCTCAACAACATGGTTCAAATTTCAGTTACCATGTGAATTAAATATGAGTAACTGTATAAAATATAAACTTTACTGCTAGCTCCTCAGTCCGCAAATCACCATGTAAGTAATAGATGGGCATCGTGATCAGTGACCAGTCACATCATTTCTTCCCGAGTCTGTTGGTGATTGGCTACTGTGTGTGTGTGTGTTATTCAGTTCAGGCAGAGATGGCCAAGGGTGTAGTTGTGTTACCTCCTGGTCTCCCAGTAATAAATCCAAGTGACATTTTACAAAATTGGATAACTGAAGGAGGGAATTCACCAAAAGATGAAAGTGCAGCAAGGAAACAAAAAGTGATTTCACTGGAAATGACATTCAAACTGAACATAAATGGGGTTACAGAAGAGAGAGCTAACCATGGGAATGTTGGCACTGCCATTGTTGGAAAGGCTCTAGATATGCAGCCCGAGGGACACCGAGAAGGCAAACTTACGGACATAAATGAGGAAAGCGGCTATGGCAAAAAGGATGAAGATGCCCTAGAGGAACTGATGCCAGCAAAAAGTTCACATTAAGGCCAGGTGTGGTGGCTCATGCCTGTAATCCCAGCACTTTGGGAGGCCAAGGTGGGCAGATCACGAGGGCAGGAGTTCAAGACCAGCCTGGCCAACATGGCAAAACCCCGTCTCTACCAAAAATACAAAACTTAGCCGGGCATGGTGACACACACCTGTGATCCCAGCGACTGGAGAGGCTGAGGCAGAAGAATCACTTGAACCCAGGAGGCAGAGGTTGTAGTGAGCAGAGATCGCACAACTGCGCTCTAGCCTGGGCTACAGAGCGAGATTCCATCTCAAAAAAAAAAATTTTTTAAAGGTCACAGGACAATCATAATCCTTCCCACTGATTATGAAGATTGCTTTGCATAGTTTTTGCTTGCATGGTCCTTGCTATCATGCAAAACGAGGACTGCCTCAACTCTTTATTCCTCATTAAATAAAATACAAGTACCTGAAACGGTATCTGTCACACAGTAAGTACTCAATATATGTCACCTATTGTTTCAAAGACATTACCATTTTTCATCTTTATTGCAAAGCTTCTTTTTTTTATGTCTATACTTGCTGCTCCTATTTTGCTCCTTCCATTCTCTCTCGAAATCATTTCAATCAGGCTTTGTCCACATTCCTTCACCAGAACTGCTCTCATCAAAGTCATCAATCACTGCTGAATGTCTAAATCCAATGATAGCTGTAAGTCTTACTTGATACACTTGACAACAGCATTTAATTCAATTAATCAAGAAAGACTGACTTCTAAACACCAACCTCCCCTGGTTTCCTCCTACCTTATAGGCTGATCCTTTTCCATTTGCTTGCTAGTCACTACTCTCTCTGACACCTAAATGCCAGACATCTAAATGTCAGAGTGCCCTGGGGCTCAACCTTTGGACCTCTTCTCTAACTACAATTACTCCCTTGTTGACCTCATCCATTCTCATGATGTCAAATGCCATTCACATACAGATAGCCCCCAAATCTTTACCTCTAGGTCTGACCTTTCTTCTGAAATCCAAGCTTGTATGTCCAACTATCTATTCTACATCTCTCCTTACGGTGGCTACTAGACAACTGAAACTTAACTGTGCAAAAGCAAATTGATGATCCTTCCCAGACCTCTTCATCTTTCTTTATTTTTTTCTACTTCATAAAGGACACTTTAATTTATTGGAAACCTTGAATATTCAACTCTCTCTCTCTCTCGCCCCCATCCTTCCTGCCCTCCACCCCACCCCAGCCTTCTCTTCCAACCCAACACTCAAACACACACTTAACTCATCAGCATATTCTGTCAACCTCTGAGCTACTCCCATTTTAGAGGTAAAGAAACTGAGCCATGAAAAAGTTATTTACTGGTCTAAGGTCACAGAATTAATTTGCAGCAGAACTGAAATTGAAAACCAGGCAGCCTTGCTTTAGAGTTTTTAAATGGCAATTTCCTCAATTCTAGTCCTCAAGGATTCCAAAATATTGAGGTCTAATTTCCAAAATGCTTTTGATAAAGACAAAACTAAACAATTTCTAACATTTCTTCCAATGAAACAATTCAATAAGTAAATGTATACCTAATACAAAACATAGCTTTGTAAACCAAAGCATAGTCTATAATGAAGTTTTTCAGTTTTATAACCTCTGTGTTTGTATATATTATTCTTGAAAATTGAGATCTTTTTCTGTTTCTTAATTTGTTTTTTAAAAATTCACAGTGTATCACAACATTTTATCCATTATAACAGAATGCCCTAGCTAAAAGTAAATTCCAATTTTTTGGAAACCTTGAGGACTAGAAGTAAGGAAATTTGTTATTTAGAAACTACAGGTAGTTTTTATTCTTCTATAGAAATAGATGATTGAAATCACCTTAACACACTGATTATTGTGGCAAAAACACTCTTTTGTGTTGCAAAGATGAGGCAAAGAACTTGTTCTCAAAAAGGAAATGTTGAAAAAATGAAAAGCAATTTTCTCAGCAAGGAGGCAAGAAAACTGGATAAGCTTGATCTAATCTAATCTGATTTAATCACTATCCCAAGACTGACTTGGGGAAAGTGGTATTTGGGGAGACCCTCAGAAAAATCCTGACAACCTTCATCATCTAATAATATTTATTTTCTCAGAGAAAGAGATGAAATGAGTAGATTGTAATTGTTGTCTGTTATTATTCAGTTATAGCAATGCCTATGTGTCTCTTTCCCAGATTTTATCCTTCAACACTGAAGGATGAAAAAAAATTGCACTTGAAAATCACTTGCTCAAAAACCTCTTTGAAGACTATACTGGCATTTTTATTAGAAACACATATTTAAAACAAAACAAACCCCCACTTCATTTCCCAAACAAGGAAAGCCAGTTATGATAGGATGACATCATGAACGCATATGTTTGCCATGAGAAGACAAGAAAAGTCTTCACTTGCTTCATTTGAAACAGTTGCCTGCCATTAGGTAGAACATTCATGATGGAGATTAGTGCTTTTATAAAAGAGACCACAGAGAGCTAGTTCTTCCTTCCACTATGTGAGGACCAGCAAGAAGTGGGCCCGTGTCAGACACCAAATCTGACAGCACCTTAATCTTGGACTTCCCAGACTCTAGAACTGTGAGGAATAAATCTCTGTTGTTTATAACCCACCCGGTCTATGCTATTTTGTTATAGCAGCCTGCACAGACTAAGATATAGTCTCATCATTCTTTAGAACAAGCTTGTCCAATCCACAGCACGTGGGCCACATGAGACTCAGGATGGCTTGGATGTGACCCAACACAAATACATAAACTTTCTTAAAACATTGTAAGATTTTTTGCGATTTTTTTTTTTAGCTCATCAGCTATATTAGTGTTAGTGTATTTTATGTGTGGCCCAAAACAATTCTTCTTTGAAAGCGGCCCAGGGAAGTCAAAAGATGAGACACTCCTGCTTTAGGACAATTAAAACAGTGGGAGAGGGCTAGACCAAGCCAACAAATACAACTCTGCAGTTTGTGCTCAGTATGTGTTTCATGTATTCTGTCTTCCAAGTCTAATGTGAGGTTGCTTCAGCCCAGAGGAAGGTGTGCCTCCTTGCAATTTGCACACAAACTCTGTATATGCTAGAAGTAGCCATGGGGCTAGAGGCCAAATGTTGTTTAGCATCATCTTTTATTGGGAATCAAATTTATTAAACTCTTTGGTTTATCTTGATGCCCTGAATTCTCCAAATAATAGGGGATTAAAGGGATCAAAGTAATGCTAAGACCAGAAAGTGGGAGTTACTCCTAATTTTGGCAAACCTGTAAGATAAAGTATACACTACTTCTGGTGTTTTAGGGGGATTGGTTGCTTGGTTTTTTGCTTTTTGCTTTTATTCTATTTGGTCCCTAGGAAACATAACATTTCCTCAAAGGTATCATGCCCCAGTAATTTAGCTAAGATTTTCTATAGGCTGATTATCATATACGTCATTTACCAAGGCTAGCATTAATTACTGACAAGACGTTTGGAGGAGATAACCCAAGGTTCAATACCAACCAATGGGAAATGACCATTGGCAGCAGCTGCTCTGCTGCGTTGATTAAACGGGCTTTCTTGACTGTATTAGAATGAGATGAGGACACAGGGGTTTTCTGTGCTTCTTGTTGTTTACACTTAATTTCCAGTGTTATTGTGTTATGTGGCCCAAATCAAGAGTTTATATATGGCTAATAAGGTCAAGTTTTATAAATGCTCCATAGATCTTTCAAGAATCCTTAGCCTTTAAATGAGGGTATATTATTAATTCTATTATTTATACCCTTAAATGTGTTTTTGCATACTTGATCTGTAAAAATCTACTAGTGTTTTTCAACAAATGGTGCTGGAAGAACTAAATACCCATATGCAAAAAGTGAACTTCAAATACCTCACACCATATACAAAAATTAACTCAAAATAGATTATAGACCTAGAGTAAAACCTAAACCTATAAAACTTGTAGAGGAATAAAAAGATGAAATCTTTATGCCTTTGGCTGGGCAATGATTTCTTGGATATGACACCAAAAACCTGATCTATTAAAGACAAAAATGATAAATTGAACTTCATGAAAATTAAGACATTCTCTTAGAAAGGCACTGTTAAGAGAATGAAAATACAACCCAGGCTGGGAGAAAAGATTTGCCAATCACAAATCTTATAAAGGACTGGAATCCAGAATATAAAAACTTCCAAAATTCAGTAAGAAAACAAACAACTTGTCATGGTTAACTTTCAAGTTTTAACTTGGCTAGGCCATTGTACTCAGTTTTTGGTTAACCAGTAGTCTAGATGTTGCTGTGAAGGTATTTTTTAGATGTAATTAACATTTAAATCAGTAGACTCTGAGTAAAGCAGATCACTCTCCATAATGTAGACAGACCTTCTCCAGTCAGGTGTTGGTCTAAAGAGGAAACAGGGAGGTTGCCCGAAGAAAAAGAAATTCTGCCTCCAGCCTTTGGACTTGAGACGGCATCATCTCTTCCCAAGGACTCCAGTGGCCAGCCTGCCCTACAGATTTTGGACTTGCCAGCCCCCACAATAATGTGAGCCAATTCCTTAAACAAGTACCTCTGTGTGTATACACACACACACACACACACACACACACACGTCAATTCTTTTTCTCTGGAGAACCCTATTACACACCCAATTTTTTAAATGAGCAAAAGATCTGAACAGACATTTCACCAAAGAAGATATACAGATGACAAATAAATACATGAAAAGATACTCAACATCATCAGTCATTTGCATTAGGGAAATGCAAATTAAAATACAATGAGACACCACTATACACCTATTTAAATGTCTAAAATCCTAATGAGTAAGCATATTAAATGTTGGCGAGGATATAGAGTAACAGAAACTCTCTCACATAGCTGGTGAGAATATAAAATTGAACAATAACTTTAGTAAACAGTTTAGCAGTTTCCTGAAATGTTAAACTCATACTCACCATATAACCCAGCCATTCCATTCGTAGGTATTCTTCCAAGAGAAGCAAAACATATGTCCATACAAAGACTTGTTCATGAATGTTCACAGCATCTTTATTCATAATAGCCAAAAATAGAAACAACCCAAATGTCCATCAAAAGGTAAACCGATAAACAAATTGTTGTATATCCATACAATGAAATGCTCCTTAGCAATAAAAAGGAATGAACTGTTGATACTTGCAAAAACTTGGATATCACAAAATAAATATGCTGAAAGAATACATACAAAACAAAGAGTATATGCTGTATAATTTCACTTATATAAAACACCAGAAGATGCAAACTCATCTATAATGACAGAAAGAAGATCAGTGGTTGACTAAGAATTGGAGAAAGGGCAGGAAGGGGGTGGAAGGAGGGATTACAAACAGGCACAAGGAAACTTTTGGAATGGTGGAAATGTTCATTATGTTAACTATGGCATTATTTCACAGGCATAGACATATATTGAGGTGGGCAAATCACGAGGTCAGAAGTTTGAGACCAGCCTGGCCAACATGGTGAAATCCCATCTCTACTAAGAATACAAAAGATTAGCTGGGCGTGGTGGGGGATGCCTGTAATCCCAGCTACTCAGGAGGCTGAGGCAAGAGAATCACTTGAACCTGGGAGGCGGAGGTTGCAGTGAGCCTAGATTGCACCACTGCACTCCAGCCCAGGTGACAGTGCAAGACTCCATCTCAAAAAAAAAAAAAAAGTATGAAATTTTATAATTCAAATTTGTGTAGTTTATTGTATGCTGATTATATTTCAATACAGCTATTCTAAAAAAAAGCTAGCACTGTATTTAAATTACTCCTTACGGCCGGGCGCGGTGGCTCAAGCCTGTAATCCCAGCACTTTGGGAGGCCGAGACGGGCGGATCACGAGGTCAGGAGATCGAGACCATCCTGGCTAACCCCATGAAACCCCGTCTCTACTAAAAAATACAAAAAACTAGCCGGGTAAGGTGGCGGGCGCCTGCAGTCCCAGCTACTCGAGAGGCTGAGGCAGGAGAATGGTGTAAACCCGGGAGGCGGAGCTTGCAGTGAGCTGAGATCCGGCCACTGCACTCCAGCCTGGGCGACAGAGCGAGTCTCTGTCTCAAAAAAAAAAAAGATAAAAATAAAAAAAATAAAAAAATAAAAAAATAAATTACTCCTTACATTCTAACAGATTTTGTTTTATATATTTCAGGGTTATACCATTTAGTGTCCAAAGTTTTATGACTATTTTCATTGTGAATTATGCCTTTTTGTTAAAAAATTATCCTCTCTGTAAATCATTTCACCTTAAATGTTATTTAGGCTAGTAGTAATGTAACCACTCTTCTCTGGAACGTTTGCATTTTTCGAACATGCATATTTCCCTTTGGCCTGGAGTCTCCATCAGATATATGACACTGGGCAAGTTACTTATCTGCCTCCATTTCCTTACCTGAAAAATGAGCAGCTTTCAAAGGGTTGCTTTGAAGATTGAATGAGTTAATATTTATTAAATATTTGAAACAGGGTTTTGTAATCTTGACACTATATTTGGGGACTGATAATCTGTTGTGGGGACTAGCCTGTGTATTTTAGAATGTTCAGTAGAATCCTTGGTCTCCAACCTACTAGATACCAGTAGCAGTCTCCTCCCAGTTGTGCCAACAAAAATATCTCCAGACATTTCCAAATGTCCCCTGGGGGGCAAAACCACCTCAAGTTAAGAAGCAATAATTGAAAACAATCTCTGGGAGGTAATAAAGGCTACATAAGCATTTGTTAAATAAGTGTTCCGTGGCAATTATTATGTGACCCTTTCTCCTTTCTGGGCCACTAGCCACTGCACCATGCAAAAACCCAGTGGTATGTCTGAAGTCCCATTGCCACAGACTACTACTTGATGTGGCCATACTTACCCTGGGGTCTCCCAGCCCACTGCTTCAGATGCTGTAGATTCTTAGCACAGAGAGCCCACTTTCTGTACCAAGCTCACCCCACCTCTAGCTCTCATCCCTCTAAATCAAACATGTCCAACCTGTGGCCCAGAATGGCGTTGAATACAGCCCAACACAAATTTATAAACTTTCTTAAAACATAACGAAACTTTTTTGCAATTTTTTTTTTAGCTCATCAGATAACAGTAGTATTAGTGTATTTTATGTGTGGCCCAAGATAAATCTTCTTCCAGTGTGATCCAGGAAGGCCAAAAGATTGGACTTCCAGCCTTGCTGTAAATGAAGGAGTATTATTAGGTTCTCCCATAATTTCTTCTACTTATTTCTTGGGGATCTGTTTTTTTGTTTTGTTTTGTTTTGTTTTGTTTTGTTTCTTGAGATAGGGTGTCTCTCTCTCACCCAGGCTGGAATGCAGTGACACAGTCTCAGCTCACTGCAACCTCTGCCTCCCAAGTTCAAGTGATCCTCTGACCTCTGCCTCCCAAGTAGTTGGGACTACAGGCGCACACCACCACACCCAGCAAAATGTTTGTATTTTTTGTAGAGATGGGGTTTCACCATGTTTCCCAGGCTGGCCTCCACCCCCTGGACTCAAGCCATCTGCCTGCCTCCACCTCCCAAAGGGCTGGGACTACAGGCATGAGCCACTGCACCCACCAAAAGTTTTGAAAAAGCAACATTGCAGGCCAGTTCCAATGTCCCCTTTCGGCGTAACTCCTCCTGTGTGACAGTAAGTAGATAAACCCTGGTACTGAGGCATACAGATAGCCTTCTTCCCTATTTCCAGGGCTCATTTAGGGTTGGTCCTATTTGGGGATCATCTTAAGTAGTTCGGGGAATGTGGGGAAGTCTGTGGAGGCTTAGCTTACGTATTTCCTAGGCCTCTATCCTTGATATTTTTAGGACTAGATCTCCTTCAAAACTGACCTTTTCTTCCCAAAAAGAAAAGATTTAGCTTTTCTCAGTCAAAAATGTGGAACAAACTGGATTTTACTAGAAAAACAATGTACTTAGGAACTCTTGGTAGGAACTAAAACATGTTTTTAAAAATCCTGCAAATTTTTTACCACCACAATATAAAAATGCTAACAGTTTATAGATTTATTAATAAGTTAAATCCCTGAATCTTGGACCCTTGACAAACATCAGTGTTATGCTTTCACTACAGATAGATGTTTTCCTTTGGATTGCCTGATAAAGTATACACAGTATATTGAAGTCGCTTGAGATAAAATTCTGCAAGGAGTCAGAAGGTTATAAATGCTTGACATACTTAAATTTAGGATCACTATTGTATCATAAGGGAGATTATATTTCACAGCTATCTGTTGTCTGGAAGCTGTCTAAAGAGATGTGTTATTTGTTGACTTACGGAACTGGCAAGGATCAGAGCTCACATGCTTCAGCCTCCAACTCAATTCTGCAATCGGGGCCACATCATCACTGCCAAATGACCATCTTCCCCCTGCAATAAAAGAAGACTAAACTGCTCTACATGAAATAAGAAGAAAAGGCTGGGAATATTTGCTCCTGAAGAAGAGGAAGAAAAGATGATAGGTAAAAAAAGAATAAGTTGAAATTTTAAAGCCAGTTCCAAACTGGGGAGAAGAAAACTGCAACAAGGAATGATACCATCCTAAATATATAAACTGGTTTTACAAATTAATTTTTGAAAAAAAAAACAAAACAAAACAAAAACACTACTCTCACAATAGAAAATTAGTAAAGGACATAAATAATTCATATAGAATGAAAATTGGATTCTCTCTCTCTACATGTTAACTTCTCTCTGAAGTTAACAAGTAAAGGAATAAATGTAACAGAAAAAAATATATCAAATTGCCAAAAATTATTTTTAAACATTATCCAATGCTGCTCACCAGGGGAAAAGGAAATGGGCACACTCTTACACTGCTGGTGGTGGTATAAATTAATACTAAACACTACATATAAACACAAAATCATAGTCTATTCTGTAATAGCATTATGGTTACAATACTAAGAAGGCTTGGGTGTTCAAAAATAGAGATAGTAAAATCAAGACTGTAATAGAGAAAGGAAGAGTAGAGAGTTACAGGATTGCAATAACAAAATTATTTTCACTGCAGAATTTCAACAAATTCATCTAAGTACCTTTTCTTTTTTCAAGCTACAAATAAATTTATTCAATAACTGTCAGGAAAATTACCTTCATACAGACTACATCTTCTGAGTCTAATGTAGCACTATTATAAGACAAAGAGAGAGATCAATTGAACAATCCTATATGCCTGAAAACTAAAATAGTCTACTAAATAATACTTGTTTTAAAGCATGAGGGAAATTTGTTAAAGACTTCAAGCTAAATAAAAGCATTACCTGAAAAATTTATGGGCTGCAGCTATAACTAGATGTACAGGGAAACATTTTGATATTAATAACAAAACAATAAATAATAAACATTTATTGAGTATTTTCTATGCGCCATGCAGTTGTTAAGTTCTTCATACATTATCACATTGACAGTTTTAAATTTATTTTTTATTCATTTTTTAGGGACAGGGTCTTCCTATATTGCCCAGGCTGGCCTTGAATTCCAGCGTTCAAATGATCCTCCTGCTTCAGCTTCCCAAGTAACTGGGACTATGTAATTGTATTTTTATTGTAAAATAGATAACTATGGAAATAAAACACGTGTATTTTAAAGGATAAAGATAATAAAGAAAACACATGGGTAAACACACTTTTAGTATGAAGGAAATATTGCCAAACCTTAGACACTTCCTGTGAAGCGCTTCTCCAATCACATAACCTTCCTCCCTGACGAAGGTAAGCCACTATCCTGATTTTGATGCCCTTCCTTCATGATCATTCCATTTATGTACACCCTAAAAATACATTGCTTAGCTTTGTCTGGTCTTTTAATTTTATTTAAATGAAATCATATAGTATTATTCTTTTGTAGCCTGCTTATTTTGCATGATTGTCTGTAAAAGTCATCCATGTTGCTGCACGTAGCTGCAGATCTTTTTATTGCAGTATCATATAAACACAATTAATTATGAATTGTACTGATGATAAATACTGGAGTTATTTTCATTTTAGGGCTGTTATGAATATCCTCACACTTGTCTTCTTGTGCATACGTGTAAGATTTTCTCTACTTTAAATATCTAGAAGTAGAACCACTGGATCTTAGGATGAACACACATTTAAATTTACTAAGTAATGTCACGTGAGTCTCCAAAGTAGTTGAACCAATTTACATTCTCACCAGTAAGTGCTTAAGACTCACATTCTTAACCCCAGGTATGATCACACTTTATATTTGCCAATGTGGTTGGAATATAACAATTTCTTATTGCAGTTTAATATTAATTTCCTGATTAATAATGAAGTGAACATTTTTTTCCTGTTTATTGGACATTCAAGTTTCTCTTTTATGAAGTACTACTTGTTCTCATGCTTTCTTCATTTGTCTATTGGATTTCTTTTTTTGTTTTCTTGTAGGAAATATTTTTGTATATTGGGTATGAGTTTTTGTCAATTATATGATTTGCAATTATCTTCACCTAGTTTGTGACTTGTGTCTTTATGGTAGATTTAGAGAAAAGAAATTCTTCATATTAATGCAATTGAATTTATAGTCATTTCCATTATGCTATGTGCTCATGTGAACATGTGTGTATAGCTTTTAAAATTCATTCCTATGTATTTCATATTTTTCTATGCTATTGTAAATGGTATATTTTTTAATTTTCATTTTTAACTGATATCTGTTGGTATATTAAAATGCAACTGATTTTTGTATGCAGATTACATACAATTGAATTACAATGGGGTTATGTCCTGATAAACCTAAAGTAATATGAAAATATCATGAGTCAAAAATGCATTTAATACTACAATAAACCCATTATAATGTCAAAAAACTAAGTCAAACCATTGTAGGTTGAGGATGGTCAGTGGTGATTTTCATATCCAACTAACTTGCCAAATTCTTATTTCTAAAACATATTTTCAGTCTGGGAAACAAGGCCAGACCCCACCTCTACAAAAAATTAAAAAATTTGTCAAGCATAGTGTTGTGCCTGTGGTTCCAGGTACTCTGGAGGCTGAGGCAGGAGGATCGCTTGAGCCCAAGAGATGGAGGCTGTAGTGAGGCCATGTTTGTGCCACTGCACTCCAGCCTGGGCAACAGCGCAAGACCCTGTCTGAGACAAAAAAAAAAAAAAGTAAATATATGTACAGTTCTTTTGGATGTTCCACGTAGATAATCAAATCATCTATTGAGGAATTTTATTACTTGCCCCAGTCCTAACATCTTTAATTTCTTTATTGACTATGTGGGCTAGCTCCAGTATGATGAACAACAGAATTAGTAGTAGGCATCCTTGACAAGTTCCTCAGTCTTGGGAATGCTATGAACTTGCACCATTAAGAATGATGTTTGATGTCTGCAGTATTGTCTGTAGATACCCCTTGCCAGGTTTAAGTAAATTGCCTTGAATTCCTAATTTGTTTGCTTTTCCCTTTAGTCATGAATGGATGGTGACATCTAACAAATGATTTCCTGCATCTATGAAGATGATCATACGATTTTTCTCCCTTAGAATGTTAATATGTTAACTTGATGTTTTAATATTTATTGAGTTCAAAGTCCTTTTTTTTTTTTGAGATGGAGTCTCACTCTGTCTCTCAGGCTGGAATGCAGTGGCCCAATCACGGCTGAGTGCTACCTCCCCCTCCTGGGTTCAAGCGATTCTCCTACCTCAGCCTCCCAAGTAGCTGGGATTACAGGCACACACCGCCATACCCAGATAATTTTTGTATTTTTACTAGAGACAGGGTTTCGCCATGTTGGCCAGGCTGGTCTCAAACTCCTGACCTCAAGTGATCTGCCCGACGCGGCCTCCCAAAGTGCTGAGATTACAGGCATGAGCCACTATGCCCGGCCTCAAAATCCTTGCTTTATAACACTCCAATCATTGGTTCATACAAGCCATCTTTTATTTTATTTATTTTATTTTTTTTTATTTTTTTTTTGAGACGGAGTCTCGCTGTCACCCAGGCTGGAGTACAGTGGCCGGATCTCAGCTCACTGCAAGCTCCGCCTCCCGGGTTCACGCCATTCTCCTGCCTCAGCCTCCTGAGTAGCTGGGACTACAGGCGCCCGCCACCACGCCCGGCTAATTTTTTGTATTTTTAGTAGAGACGGGGTTTCACCGTGTTAGCCTTGATCTCCTGACCTCGTGATCCGCCCGTCTCGGCCTCCCAAAGTGCATCTTTTATTTTTTTAATAATAAACACTGTGAACCCAATATAGGAACTAGAAAACTGACATTTTTATACAGCTAAGTGATCTTCCCTCCATCCCATCCCCCACCTCCCACACTCAAAATATTTCCTGAATCTTATAATCACTCGTGATATATCTATACGTCTCTCTATAAATAGATATGCATACAGGTATAGATATATTCCTGAAGAGTATGTGGCTGAATTTAAGTTGCACTTTGAATATTAAGCATATTTAACCTTTTGGAACTTAATTATTTCACTCAATTTTATGTAGTAGAATTTTTGAATATAGATGTTGTTCAATCATTTTGTAGCCATATAATATTCACTTGAGAATGTGCTTTATCCGTTCCCCTCTCCATGGGCATCTGGATCATTTCTAGGCTTCTACTTTATCAAATAATGCTGCTATGAACTTTTTGTACATTTCTCCTAGCATATATTTTCAAGTTTCTCCTGAACCTAGAGGTGGACATGCTTGGCAGATGAGTATACAAATGGTTAACTATTAAGATCATGCCAAACTGAGATACCATCTCACACCAGTTAGAATGGCAATCATTAAAAAGTCAGGAAACAACAGGTGCTGGAGAGGATGTGGAGAAATGGGAACACTTTTACACTGTTGGTGGGACTGTAAACTAGTTCAACCACTGTGGAAAACAGTGTGGTAATTCCTCAAGGATCTAGAACTAGAAATACCATGTGACCCAGCCATCCCATTACTGGGTATATATCCAAAGGATTATAAATCAGGCTGCTATAAAGACACATGCACATGTATGTTTATTGTGGCACTATTCACAATAGCAAAGACTTGGAATCAACCCAAATGTCCATCAATGACAGACTGGATTTTAAAAATGTGGCATATATACCTTGGAATACTATGCAGCCATAAAAAAGGATGAGTTCATGTCCTTTGTAGGGACGTGGATGCAGCTGGAAACCATCATTCTCAGCAAACTATCACAAGAACAGAAAACCGAACACCGCATGTTCTCACTCATAGGTGGGAATTGAACAATGAGGTCGCTTGGACACAGGAAGGGGAACATCACACACCGGGGCCTGTTGTGGGGTGGGGGAAGTGGGAGGGATAGCATTAGAAGATATACCTAACGTACATGATGAGTTAATGGGTGCAGCATACCAACACAGCACATGTATACATATGTAACAAACCTGCATGTTGTGCACATGTACCCTAGAACACAAAGTATAAAAAAAAAAAAAAAGATCATGCCAAACTGTCTCATAAAATGGCAGCATCAATGTACATTCCCACCAACAAACTTTAAGTGATATGGCTGATTCACATCCTCTCCAACTCTTGGCACTGTCAGACCTTTGATTTTTGACATCAGAATAGGTATGAAATGGTTGTCATACTGTAGCCTGATGTCATGTGTTGTTCACATTATTTTCTTATCTTTTCTCTGTTTGCAGCACTTGAGTCTTGCTCATTCCTGATACTGGTTATATGTCTTCTTTTTCCTTGAGCCATCTTGCCAAAAGTTTCAGTATTATTATTCCTTTAAGTTTACTTGCTATTGAAACACTCTCTACTGAATATTCATTTTCTATTTCATTAATTTTTGCTCATAACTTTAACATTCTCTTCACTTTTATTCCTTCCTAATATAGGATTTATAGCTATAATTTTCCCTCAAAATCCTGTTTAGCTGTACCCTAAAAGTTTTTATCTGTAGCATTTTCATGATCCTTCAGTTTAAAACATTTTCTAATTTCTATTTAAATTGTTTTGTGACCTGAATTTTATTTGAAACCATATAAAATTTTTCAAATTACTCTTTAATTGTTGAGTCATAGCTTAATCACATTGTTCTTATAACATTCTCTGAATGATTCCAATTTTCTAATATTTGTAATAATTCTTTATCATGTGCCTGAAAAGAAGGTTTATCCTCAACTTGGTGGAGACAGTGCTCTATGTGTAAGCTCATTAGGACAAGTTTGTTAAATGGAAATTAATTGGTTCTCAACACACGTATCAGAAAATAGGAAAAGCTGAAAAATAACTAAGCACAACTCTAGACATAAGCAAGAGACAAAGAGAGTACACCCAACAAAATTAAAAGAAAGAAAATAATAAAAGGTAGAACCCAAGAAAAAATAATGGAATGGCATAGAAAAAAAAAAAGGTTAATACTATCAGAAGCTTCTTCTAGAAAAAGACTATTGCTGATAACCTCAGGAAAAACAATTCAACAAAATAACAATAGAATGCAAGCAAACAAAATATACTTAAATAAGGGAACAAATTATAGCTATAATAAAGACTTTAAAAGCAGTTTTATTATAAAATGCCTAGAGCCAAATATTTTTTAAACCTATAATAAATAGAATGAAAAATTATATTACCAATAAAATTAGCATAACATAAAATAGGAAACTTGAATAGACAACCATGAAAAATTGAAATAATGTTGCCCAATGATCTTACAGGGTGTCCCACTGAACTGAAACAGAGCATTTTAGCCAAAACTAGAAAAATTGTGGAAACTGCCCAATTCATTTTTCAGTTTGGCACAATCCTTAAAACTATCAGATGAGAACAGCAAAGGAAATTATAGGCCAATTTCACTAGCAAACATAGAAGGAAATCCACTCAATAAAATCTCAGCTAACAGAATCCATTCAGGTGTTTGAAAAAAATAACCCTAATAATACTTATTAGGTTTTATTCTAGAAATGCAAAGATAATTTAATATCAGAAAACCTATTAACATATTTCACCACAAGAATATATTAAAGAAAATACATGATTATCTCAATAGACTTAAGAAAGGCATTTGATAAAGTTCACATTCAATTAAGATTTTTAAAAACTTTTTAACCTTGAAGGCTAGAAAGAAAACAACTTTCTTAACTTTTTGAAGGCTATCTATCAATGCCCTATAGCAAACATCATAATTAATGGAGAAACTTTGTTGTATTTCTTTTTAAGGCAAACAAGATAAAAATGCCACCACCATAGCTACTGTTCAATATACTATATGACATTCTGGCAAATATAAGACAAGAAAAAGAAACAGGTTAAAACAATTGGAAGAAGAGAGGGTGTTCATTATTTGAAGCTGACCTGATAATCCACATAGAAAACCCAGGATAATTACCATCCAACTAAAAGGTATTACAAAAAAATTAAGACACAGTACTAAATCACAATAAGAAAAACAGTTGCATATGAGCAAAGACTAATGGAATAGAATTTAAAAGCTGAGAAAGAGACCCATTTGAAAACCTGGTGTATGATAGAGGTTGTGTCACAAGCCAGTGGACAAAGGATAAATACTTTGGAAATGGTGATAGGAACATTGGTATACTCCCTGGAAAATATTAAGTTGGATCCTTACCTCACATAATCTCCAAATGTGGACTTCAGAGGTATTAAAACCAAAAAGTGAAAAGCAAAACTAAAATAAAAAGCAAATAAAAGTTTATCTAGATTATCTTCATGATCTTGATGTAGAGAACTACAAATATTAACAATGGTCTTCTCTGTACAGAATTGTTATTTTCTAAGGTATTCGCCTGTTATTTTATAATCAGAAAAAAATGACATACAAAAAAAATACAGGAACTTGTAATATTATTCTTCATTGCGGAGCAAGGATATTTCATCCAGCATCAACTTCACCCACACAAAGAACTCCCAAAGATCTTGATCCTCTTCTAAATTTACTGAGTGGGCTTCTGGTTACTAATTCAATTTGTCAGTGCCCTCATGCTGGAAAAAGGAACACTCCCTACATCATAAATTAATATGGTATTTGGTCATTAGAAAAGAAGATCTCAATGTAAATTGATCAGCATTCTGAATTAATACATCAGTCCCTGTGTGTTTGGTTGGAATAAGTTCCTCCTCAAGGGATTAGACCACTGTTGATATACTGAAATCAAACTCTGGGCCCATAGCATGAGGCCTAAAATTTAGGCACCCAACTGAGATGCTGCTCTAGAGTCTCTGAGTTGACCAGTTGGCCCATCACCCTCAATGATATCTATCCCTGATTCCTCATTACTCTTTACGTGCAATAAGGACTGGCCAGAATTAAGACTGTAAAAATCTTTCACTCATCTATTTACTCATTCACTAAGCAAACACTTACTAGGGCCCTATTAGAGCCTAGCGTGTCCCCTTTCGTAGCTCACCATGCTTCATCCAAGTTGATTTTCTGATAGTTCCAAGAATAAACTAAGTTATTTGCTACCACAAGGCCATTGTTCTCTGTGCCTCCTACAGCCTTCTTCCCATGTTCCTGGACTACACTGTCACCTAATCAAGGCACCTGCAATAACCATCCATTTTAAAGTAGCCCTTCTCCTCCTCAGCACCGACCATCATTTGTCTTTACCACAACATCTTTCTGTTTAATATGACAATTCTTTATTTACTTATGTATTGTCTAGCTTGCTCATTAGAACATTAACTCTATGAGGGCAGGGATACATCTAAGTCCTTGCTAGATTCCTAATGTTTACAACAATACTCAACACAAACTAGAATCCTCAATAAAAATGAATTAAGTAAAACAATGAATTCTTAATCATAAATTTTCTATCAAATAAATAATATCTAATTTAATTCTGCAGAAATTTGGGTGTGTGCTATCCTATTTAAGTAGTTTAAGCTATATATTTTCAAAGAAGAAATTTCCAAACCATGGACCATTCTCCCATATAACTTTAGAACTTTTTAAAACTCAATTGTCTACAACATCCCATTTCCAAGGGTCTTTCAGTAACTCAGTGTACAAAAGTATATGTCATGCTTTTCTCAAAAAGTGGTATTAACCACAGGAAACACGTATCTATATTATTCAAACCTAAACTAGACTTAGGATTTAATTCAAATAAAATTATTTATAAAATTTTCAGATAATATCTGAAACTCTAAAATAATTTTAAAACTCATATCTGTCCCTTCTCCCCATCCATCCTCAGAAAAGCAATGTTTGAACATCAGGCTTCATGGCTAAAGCTCACAATTAACCACTTCAGAACATCAAAAGTGGAAAACCAAAGTTCAAATAACCACAGAGTCTGCAGCATTCCTAGAAAGACTGTATGAAGTCAGCAGTAGTGAGAAACACATGAACAAGGCGTCTTCATTTAAGCTCTGATCATTAAGACTGTATAATTTTATTAAACTGAATTCTACAAGGCTTTTTTCAACATTTCTGAAGTGCTTTAATTTAATAACTTGCAAAACAAGAATAATTTTAGTAGTATAGCATGTCATTTCTCTCCCTCTTCTGTTGCCCTAGGAGAGGGTTTCAGACGAAAGTCCCAGGCATAAATACACGACTGAGTCCCAAACTCCAACAGAGGGACTGATATATGCCCCAGATGAAGTCTGAGTGTTTTTAAATCAATTTAAAGAACATTATTGGATTGTTATGTAGAAAATACAGACATAATTGAATTTTTCACAACACTAAATGTATTCAATTTAAAGTGCCTGTCCTTTATTATGAAATTCTCTCCTTTGTGTGTTTTAAAACGTCTTTTCTTTTATGAAATGATGGTGATTGCAGCTGGTGTTTTCAACATCCTGATTTGGCAAAATAAAAGTTGGCAACTTCTAGAGAGTACCCAAATAATGCTTTAAAAAATATTTACTACTCATAGGCCGGGCACAGTGGCTCAAGTCTGTAATCCCAGCACTTTGGGAGGCCGAGGCGGGCAGATCACTAGGTCAGGAGATCGAGACCATCCTGGCTAACACGGTGAAACCCCGTCTCTACTAAAAACACAAAAAAATTAGCTGGGCGTGGTGGCGGGCACCTGTAGTCCCAGCTACTCGGGAGGCTAAGGCAGGAGAATGGCGGGAACCCGGGAAGCGGAGCTTGCAGTGAACCGAGATTGCGCCACTGCACTCCAGCCTGGGCGACGGAGCAAGACTCCGTTTCAAAAAAAAAAAAAAAAGAAAAAAAGAAAAAAAAAAGTACTATTCATAAAACCCAAAGCTGTGTAAAACATATATTGATGGCCTAAAGAAGAAACAACATTTTCTAGGAAGAGTTGGCCCTGGGGCATGTAATGCCAGTCCCACATTTCTGGAAGCTTATATTTCAACAAAAATAGCTGAACAGTGGCAACCTTTGCTCCTATTCCACTTTCGTGAGGCTAAGATTTTTCTCCATAGTGTCCTTAAGATCTATGCTCTCCTTCAATTCTGAAATTGTCTGCTAGCTGTTACTTATAAACAAAACGATTGGGCTATCATGTCAACCTATTTTCACACACAAAAAAATCTGATGACAGAATAAGGTAGAATGATGTTAACAAGGTATCTTAGAGCCCATAGGATAGTAAAGATAAGAAAATGCGTAAGAAAAAGAAATGATTTGGAGAAAGACAGTATAACCAAGATGAGTGAAAATATAAAACTGCATGCAGTCTCTAATTTAACAATTCTATTGCTCAGTATGAATTGTAAGCTGTTTAAGTGGAATTCAAAATGGAAGTTTTTCCACAGAAACAAAACAGGGCTAGGTTCCAAGGCAGCCTACATGGGCCTATTAATTTAGATTATCCAAGGAGTACACCTAACTCAGAATTCAGCAGCATCTCTTTCCCCATTTCATATGACTATATGTGGAGGTAAGAAGGCAAGATGCTCCTAAAAGGTATTAACTTGTTAAATTTCCTTTATCTGTAAACCAAAACTGCAATTCCTTACACCACTTTGACACTGACATAAAAGAAATCACCTCCCTAAATTGTCCACTTCCTGTTACTCCATGATGACAAACAAAAGGAATTTACTCTTTCTATGGGCACAAGCAAGGGTCCCAGAGTTCAGTTCCTCCAAGCTGGTCCCATTACATATTAATCCTAAAGCAGAATCATTCTGGAAATGGATCATGGAAAATTATACATCTTTGTGTGTGCACATGTATGGGTGTGTGTGTGATAAAATACATATAAATTTACCCTTTTGTCATTTTTAAGTGTACAGTGCAGTTGCATTAAGTACAGTCACACTGTTGTATAACCAAAATCATGTTTCTTATCCTGGATCCCCAAGGATTCTGCAGGTTGCTCATGGTATGCTTTCATTTGTACAATAACAGATTTTGCTCCACACTCTTTGGAGCACCTGCTCCACAGACTTGTTTGCTATAGCCTAGCCAGTGGTATAACCTGGGTGATTAAATTGCTAAACTGATTAAATTACCCTGAAGACCAAGTTGTCTCAGGTCCTGTGCATTCAACTTGATATGTCAACTGTGAAATGCTTGTGTTCTAATGGAATGAAAACTTACAATCCCCCCACGATCTTTTTTTCTTTGAAACAATGTCTCACTCTATTACCCAAGCTGGAGTGCAGCAGTGCAATGATGTCTCACTGCAGCCTTGACCTCCTGGGCTCAGGCAATCCTCTCACCTCAGCCTCCCGGGCTCAAGTGATCCTCTCACCTCAGTCTCCTGAGTAGCTGGGACTACAGGTGCACTATGCCCAGGTAATTTTGCGGGGGATGTTTTTATAGCGATGAAGAAATTTTGAAGCCACAACCGTCCTTTACACAATAGCAAATGCTCAAGCACAGAAGCATTCTTCATTTATGTTCCCACCATGCTATCTGTACTTCTACTATGAGCCACATAAAATTAAATGCTTTGTTCAAATAATTAAAACTCAACTAATTTTCACAATAGACATACAGCATACAGTTGGCCCTCTATACCCGTGGGTTCCATATCCATGGCTTCAGCCAGTCATGGTTCAAAAATATTTTTCTAAAAAATTGTGTCCATACTGAACATGTACAGACTTTTTTCCTTGTCATTATTCCCTAAACAATACACTAACACAACTATTCACATAGCATTTACATTGTAGTTGCTCTTATATAATAAGTAATCTAGAAATGATTTAAACTATCCAGGAGGTTGTGCTTAGATTTTATGTAAATACTACACCATTTTATATCAAGGAATTAAGCATCCATGGATTTGGGTATCCACAGGAGGTCCTGGAACCAATCCCCCATGGATACCAAGGGACGACTGTATTTATCAATATATACCTAGTATAATAGCTTTTGTCCTCATCAGCAGATATAGCACATAATAGCCTTTGTCTTCATCAGCAGCTATGAAATATAACAGTTTTTGCCCTCATCAATGTGCTACATAAGGCTTATCCTTGCAACCACCAATTTTCCATTGTCGCTGCTGCTTATTAATTTTTCAAAATGTTACAGCATTTGAGTGAACCTGGGACATTCATGCACTACCACAAAGCAATCAGTATGACAAAACTGCACTTGAACATTACGACTATTATTTGTTCTTCAAGGCATACACATATAAGAACAGCAGTTCATGCAAACCAAACTATCAATTTCCCTCTAAATTTGTAAGCTGGTCTCTTAACAGAGATATATTGTTTTGTAAATGAAAAAACACAGATGTTTCAGGATTCATTCTCCTCTACTATGGATAAACTGTTAAAAAATGGAGATCTTTCTTGCCCACATACTCAGTACTATGGCTAAGGGCACTCAAAGAACACTTGACTTTAGACTATCAGGAAAGGATACATGGTCCCCAACTTACAAACAGCTTGACTTATGACTTTTCTGTTTTTTTTAGCTTTAAAAGACCATTTATTAATCTTAAGTATTTATGACTCATGGGTTAAAATATTTATCAATTTAATACCAACAGGTAATTTTGTTTGAAAGAGGCTTCAACTGTTATCCTTACCACTTTTATTTCCAATGGGAGAGAATTCTACGTTACCTTTCTTTTTACATTCTCCTTTGTAGATGTTTTGAACCACAGTATCTGGCTATCTTAGGAAATTTAAATGACAGCCCATTAACAGGCTTTCCAGAAAGTTTCCCATCAGTGAAAAGAAGTCCCACTGACTTTCCTAGCCACTCCCATATTCAGCTTGTAAATAACCTATTGTGAGAAGCATATTCCAATAACGATGACGTTGAGTGACCTCAAGTGTACACCAATATTATTCCAATGGAAAAGCTTAGATACTAACAGTGTTTAAATAATTGAAAACTAATTGGAATCTCTTCAAGAAATACAATAATGGGGAACATGGAGGCACAGCAAAGATTATTTATAAACAATGTATGAAGGAGACATGATACTTACACCTAAATAACAAACAAAACCCCCTCCAGGCTAAATAGTTCTTTTGTACACATCTTATTTAAGCCCAAATGAAAATATTTTAAAGCTTTAAGAAAATTACCATAAATTATTCCCTATAATTTGTGCCTTGCATGGTTCTAAAATGTTCATAATGCTATAATTTGCTACTTATGTGAAATTTTAAAAAAATATCTCCATGCATATCTTGTTCACTTTTTTTTTTTTTTTTTGAGACAGAGTCTCGCTCTGTCGCCAGGCTGGAGTGCAGTGGTGCGATCTCGGCTCACTACAACCTCCACCTTCCAGGTTCAAGTGATTCTCCTGCCTCAGCCTCGGAGGAGCTGGGACTACAGGCGTGCACCACCACGCCCAGGTAATTTCTTGTGTTTTTAATGGAGACGGGGTTTCACCATTTTGGCCAGGATGGTCTCAATCTCTTCATCTTGTGATCCTCCCACCTTGGCCTCTCAAAGTGCTGGGATTACAGACGTGAGCCATCACACCTGGCCTTGTTGACATTTAACTCACAAATAAATACCTTAACATGCTGTCTAGAGAAATTGCTCCTACATACTTATTCTTAATTACGGGGGATTCAAGCAATTCTGAGTTTTTATAGCATCCTCAAACTGAAAAATCTTCAAAATTAGCCATTTTTTCCTTAATTATTTAGTTATGTATTTAAGAAATAGAGACAAGCTCTTGCTATGTTGCCCAGGCTGGTCTAAAACTCCTGGCCTCAAGCAGTCCTCCCGCCTCAGCCTCTCACAGTGCTGGAATTACAGGCATGAGCCACTGTGCCCAGCTAAAACAAGTCAATTTAATGCCCTTAAACAATCAAAATGTAATGCTAAGGAAAATAAAACAATACAAGCCAAAACTGGAGTGCAAAAGCAAAAACCTTTTGGCTATAGATTTGTGAACTAAAGGGATCCTTTCCCAAGGGCATGCTGGAAGTACAAAAAATGAAATGACAGAAGCTTCCCGTGTTTCCCTCCTTCCTTAGGCAACGTCTTATCCTATTTCAGTTTCCTGAAACATATCTGGTTAAGACTCTTGTGATTAAAAAGACAAAAACAAGTATTTATAGAAGTCCATCAGATTCCTCATTAAAGCTGAAGTCACACACCAGAGACCAGTGGTCTGAAGGATAATTGAAGGATGGTAGCCAGTTGGGTCCAATCTGTTCTTCAATGGGCAGATCAAGAGCTAACCTTACATTTAGAGCATGTTTAGAATACCAGATGTAATCCAGGGTGTGCCTGCCCTCCCCTGGTGTCCAGATCTTCCAGGTAGTATATGGGGGTTCTGACTGCCCACCAGCACTCAAGGGCTTGTAGGCACTGTTCAGGTTGAGGCTGGAGGAAGCAAAATGTTTCTAGGCCTCTTGTGTTGGTTCTGCATTGAAGTCCCCTCAAACAACAAGGGGAATCTTGGCCCTTGAGTGATGTTTGGCAAGTTCTGAAGAAGGTCACAGCCTTGAGCTGATCAAAATTACTCCCAGACAATGCGTGCTTTTACATAGGTGACACCGATGCAGAACTGTTGGTCTGACTCCTTGCACTCTAGGAACTGTGCAATGGCCACCTGATTGGTTTTCAGTGTCATGGCCATCAGCCTAATATTGGCAGTGTTCACTAGTTTGATTTGGTTTTGGAGGAAAAATTAGGTACAGCTGTCTGGTCCATTGTTTTGTTCTATACTTAGACAAGATGATCAGGGCTTGAGGAAAAAAAAATGTGCCTTGCTAGCCCAGCCTCCTGAGGAGTGGCTGGAAGGTGTCAAAATACTGTTCTACCTCTTGGAGGCACAATATATCAGGCTGGTAGAATAGGATTTCTTCTAGCATGAGATGCTTCCTTTCTTTTCACTTGAGTGCTTCCAACAGGGCATTGTACAAAGTTGTCTTTGTCTTTCCAAGAGCTTGGACGAAGTTGTTCCATTGCATGACCCTAATAGGTAGGTAGTTACTGGAGCCACAAAATCTCTCTGGAACCAAGGAGGTTAAGTATCCAGGACAGCCCTGCATTCCTCAAAAAGCTCGTTAGGATCTATGGGCTCCAGATGTTCTAGGTCAGGTAATACCAAACACTCTGGGTGCAGGAGGCAGTACTGCTGTTCAGTGTCTTGGCAAGAGCACTAGAGTCTGCTCATATTATTTCAATCGTACTTCGACTACCCATACAACCATTCTGCTTTTCACCTTCTCTACAGTATTAAGTTACATGATATATTCAACACTTTATTATAAAATAGGTTTTCTGTTAAGATGATTTTGCCCAACTATAGGCTAATGTAAGTGATCTGAGCACATTTAAGGTAGGCTAGGCTAACATGTTTGGTAGGCTAAATGTATTAAATGCATTTTTTACTTAATAATTTCAACTTACAATGGGTTTGTTGGGATGTAACCCCATTGTAAGTCAAAATGCATCTGTACCGATTCATTCACCTTGAGTTTAATAGAGGGGAAATACACCTGGACAATCCTAAGAACACAGCTTGCAGGACAATTACCGCACAGAACGAACCACCAAATGAGAGGCCCCCCAAGAGCACAAGAATGGCAAGCTCTACTAAGCAAATATACTTATCATTTTTCAAGCTGTAGTTATATTTAAACCAATTCGCACTGCAGTTCATTTCACAGAAATTACTTCATAGCTTCAGGACTCCCCTGTGAAATCCTAAATACCAGCACTACAGCACTACAAATTTAAACTTAACTTAAAAATAATGAACTAATCACTGAACCAGCATGTCTTCATATATACCTGCACTAGACTGGTTCTGTTTCACTCACAGGCTGCCACTTATTTTATTAAAATTCAACACAAGCTCCATTAAAGGACAATAGAATTAGCTACGCAATTAAGATACAGAAGACAGCATTAAAGCAGTAAGGTGCCTGTTCACGTAAGATTTAAAATGAACACCAGGAGTTGAAAATTTTTAAACTGGCTTGAACAGTTAAACTGGTGAATAAACCAGCCAGTTGTGCGGAAGAAACCTTGAGGCATTAATAGCAGTATCTGGTTCCTATGAACCTTTCTTAAGCCCAGTGTTTTCTTATCTATCATTGCATTCAAATTTAACATTCCTAAAAGCCAAGTTAGGGCAAAGACCCTTTTGCCAAATTTTAGTTGGAAACACTAAACCAAGTCAAGGTCACACTATTGGTGACGTTTACAACAGTGCTCGGCACGATGCAGGCAGTCATAGGCATTAAGTGAACACTGATTTAAGATAATGCCTCCAGCCTCATAACTAATCATAGTACCCTTTATTATCAATATTCATTAGCTATCATTACAGGATGCTCACTGTGCTGCGCTCAGAACTGTATGAATAGCATTTAAATTAATTCTAACAATTCATTAAGTAAGGTTATTAACCTCATTTTACAGATATGGAAACTGAGACTTAGAAAAGCAACTTGCCAAAGTCACTCAGTATGTCAGGAGTCTGAACTTGAATTAAGAGTTTGACTCAAGAGCCCTGTTCTTAACTACAGTTGACCCTTGAACAACATGGGGGTTAAGGGTGCCAAACCCTCGTGCAGTCAAAAATCTGTGTATAATTTTTGACTCCCACAAAACTTAACTACTAATAGCCTACTACTGACCGGAAGCCTTACTGATAATATAAACAGTCAATTAACATAGATTTTGTATGTTATATGTAATAGATATTACATTTTTTATGCAAACATCAGGAACTATATATATATCATATTCTTACAATAAAGTAAGCTCTCAGAAAAGAAAATGTTAAGCAAATCTTAAGGAAGAGACAATCAATTGACTATTCATTAAGTGGAAGTGGATCATCATAAAGGTTTTCATTCTCATCATCTTTAGTGGGCTGAGAAGGAGAAAGGGGAGGGGTTGGTCTTGTGTCCCAGGAGTGGCAGAAGCAGAAGAAAATCTGCATGTAAGTAGACCTCTGCAGTTCAAACCTGTGTTGTCCAAGGGTCAACTGTCCTACCCAATCCTGCCTTCCAAGACACTGAAGTTGGTGCACGAGCTAAAACCCATGCCATTCCAGAAAGAAGTGGTCAGAAAGATCAGCAGACTTATGTTTTCATAAATTCATTCTTAGTAGACTCATGAATTTCAGTCTTAATTCACTCGTTTGGAAAAAGTTACACTACAATCCCTCTCTCCACTGATACAGCTGTAGTATAGGTAACACAACTTAGTACATGTTAAAACGTTACTCAAATGAAAATATTATGGGGTTATTCTGATCTACTAGCTAGTGATCTCTCTGTAACTATCACACATCAAGATCGCGCTACTATGTTCATATCTGTAATAGAATAGACATGTAATTTGACATTACCACAGAAGTCTTCTCACCTAGTGGTTCTCAAGGAAAGGAAAGAAACCTGTGGGCCTTTCCCAATTTTGATTTGACTTCAAGGGGCATTTGTCAGAATGAGGTGCACAAAGCAATGAGATGTGTTCTACAGATGATTCTATTGCACACTCTGGCTAGGAAATCACCTTTAGTACTGTGGTCTAGAATATGTAAACTTAGTTAGTATGTTCCAACCGAAATCCCTTCTCAGCTACTTACCATTAGAACTAGAGCAGCAAGCTATTTACAGTCTGTAAACCAAGCAGTCACTGCTGTGCATATAAATAAGCCCTAATTATTACTCGCAATAAACCTTAGTTATAGAATCCATCTGAATTGAATTCCCTGAATGTAGCAGAGTAGCCTAGTCCAGTGCTGTTAATTCAATAACTCTAACAATGAGCCCAAATCTGCTTCTTTAAACTTATCTATGGTTATTCTAAAGCAAAACGCGTTCACTTCCTGTTTGACCTGAACTTATTAATCCATTCCTAACTGCATTACAAGGGTTTAAACATTAGCCATATCACTTCAAAAAGAAAAAGCCATCTTCTCCCGATGATTAAACTACTAAAGAATACATGGTACAGAAAGGTTTGCATTTCAATAGAACTAGCTTTATTTACTTATTTATTTATTTATTTAAACAAAAGAAATGATTTAAAAGCAAATGCATATATGTACCAAGGGATGGACATGACCTGGTACTTACAAAGGAGCTGCTGTGTCATAATGGAAACAGCATATTAGGAGAAAAATAGTATTTCGTGTGCTGTCTGCTTGAGTAATCAATCTGGAGATGCAAGTTAACCGAAGGTGCTCTGCCAAGCCATCAGTGTGAGAAAAAAAAAAAACCACCAGAAGTTGCCTCCAGATAACTATGTAGTGGCAGCGTGATAACCGGCATCAACTCACGGTCTTCTCATTTTCCCCATTTTCTATAATTTTCCTCTTCTTTTCATCTATTTTTTTCTTGAAGATGTTATTTCGGTAAAACTGAAGTTCTTTGATGCTTTCGCTAATGTCGTCAAGTGCCCTGTAAGCAAACACACCACATTGAATGAACTGTCCAAAACCGGGACATGAAAATCATTTTAAAAGTACGACTGTTACAAAATGACTTAAGAACAATGGGTGCTAGTGTACATGTCACTATCTAGCATCATCAAAAGTAGAACATTTCAGAAAAGCAATTTTCTTTAAATGTTTTGTATAAACTTTTGACAAAAAAATTGGTAAAATATAAAAGATTAAACTTTCCCAAATTGTTCCCTAAGATGGTGACATGTTCCACCGGGAGAAAAAATAATTCCAGAGTCAAATAAGTTTAGGAAAAACTACATTAAACTTTTTACTGAAGTAAAAAGTTGGAAAGCATTTCATATACTGATGTGTATTATGAACTCTCAAAAGGAAGCTGTCCTATATTTCTAATATATTTATTAATTTTCTAAAATTAATAAATTTTAGTATTTCTAAAACTTAATCGACCACATTTGCAGAATACTTATAAACAGCTCATGGAACACAGTTTGAGAAACACTGCGCAATACTTAATGAGGCCCCTGAACAAAACAGACTGACATACTTGAACAGAAGTCATCACTCAGTCATCATAATAAACATCAATTATCAAACACTACCTAACCATACCAGAGGATCTACCTCCTCTCATGGTGATTTGTGCTATAATCAGTGGCAGCCTGCCTCCACCTAAGAGCCTTTCTTTTCTTCCAACATGTTGTTTCCCATCTGTTGCAGTCTGAGAAATCAGGTAACCAAGATTATTAGAACAGTGTGCAAGTAAATCAATAAGCTCTGAATGATGGGCCAAGGGCCACTTCTAGAGAATACCCGGCACAAATTTTAGTGCAAGAGTTTTATGACAGTTATTTGTGTGGCTAAGGCAACCATCTGCTTTCTTCCCAGGTCTTGGATATATGTCAGAGCTGAAGCTGCCAAAATTATAGCCTCTGGCTAAATAATGGTACACAATCTCTTATCCACAAAACTGAAATCCAAAACATACCTGAAAACCCACAGTACTTTCATAACCTATTATGTAGCAAAACCTGAGCAATCTTAATGTGAGGCTATTGACAGTCATCATTAGTTATGCCATTTGGTGTGAATATACACGTTTCACTACAGAAATATCTGTGTGTTTTATTATGGGCTGCTTCTCAAACCTTGTTAGGGATGCTACAAGATAATAAGCAATACAGACATAGTTGTTACCTTTCTAAAATCTGAAAAATTCTGAAATCCAAGACATACCCCAGTTGTTTCAGATAAGGTATTCTAGGCCTGTATGCCTGTGCTACAGTCTACATACGCTCAATAAAATAACATGAGAATGCCCGACTTTTCAGGGATTGGTCTTTCTCTGTTTGCCTAGAACTGTGCAAGGTACATCGTAGGGGCTCAGTGAATGGTTTAACAAATGCTACCCTTAGAAGCCAGTTGCTAAACCTTCCATCAGGTTTCATGTTTCTCCTGAAAGACCACAAAATCAAAAAGAAAAGACCAGTACAGGACACATGAATATATAGGATCTTTAAACTCCTTGTCAACTTGTACCTAAGGCTACAGGCATAAGAGAAACAATCAGAAAAACTATAACAAGTGTCAAAGTAGGCAACTATATTATACGATTGCACACAAAGTGTTCTGATTTCAAAAGGCTGCCAGTCCATATCCTCTGTGGGAAAAAAGTTAACACGGTTCATTACTAGAAAGATTACAGATTGTTTCATCATGCCTATAAACCAAGCTATCTAAGAGTTTTAAAACAGCAATAAAGGCTATATAACCCTCTCAGAATGGAACACTGGAATCTGACCAGAATTCCTAACAGGAAGAGAATGATATGTTTATGCTAGTCGAACTTTATCTTTTCCCCAAGAAAAAAGAGTTAAGGGACATTATTTCAAGCAGTCAGGAATTTGGGAGTTAAGTGTGTGTCAGACTGGAAAGCGCTTGGTAGAACTCAAACTTACCTATGAGAAGCAGCCTTCTTTGGTGCAAATTCATATTCTTCTGGATACCAGCGTCTATACACAGCAGAAATGGAACTCTCAAAGGAAGCTGTCTCAAATACACTGAATAATTACCTCCTTCAAGTAATCCATTAACATTGAAAATGGCATTTGAGTCATGATTCTCAAGTTGCTTCTTTGCCAGGGCCTCTATCTTCCACCCTCTCCTCTCTTTCTTCTGTATATTTTCTATGAGCAAGCTCATCAGTGTGTAAGATTGCTAAATCTGGAAATCCAGCCCAGCCCTCCCTAGAGTTTCTGTCATGGATATGCAACTGCCCACTAGATACCTGCATCTAAAAATCTACCAGACACTTCTAATTCTACATACATCAAACCACACCCATCATCCTCAGCACCTCCCCTGCCCCATCCACCATACTCTTCCTCTTCTCTTCTTATTTGAACACTGCCATCGGCCACCAAAGCTGCTCAAACTAGAAACATCAGAATCACATTATACCTCTTCCTTTTCACACCACCTCATTTGAACACTGAGTGTCTGTCAATTGACCCTCTCACATTTTTATCATACAAGCCCCTCATTTCCATGCTCTGCCCTTTCTCCAGTTCATTCTTCTCTCCAAGATGGCGGAAAAGGCTCCTTTCTATCTCTCTACCACTTTTCTTGCCACCTTCAAATCAGAACAATCGTATCACTCACTCTTCTACCTACACTTTCTCAAAGGAACCCATTCCTTGCAAGATCACAGTGAACTTCACTGGCATGGCATGCAAGCCCTTGAGGCTCTAGACCCATCTCCCACCTTCTCCAACCTCATGCTTTGCATTCCAGCATTAATGGTTTGTGATTCATTTAACACATTTTGCCTTAGCTTCCTGCTCCCTCACATTGTCATACTTCTGTCTGCTCTCTCTGAATGCTCTCTCCTCAACAAAATGCCGGGAAGACTTCCACTCTTCTTCAAATCTCAGTTTCAAAGCGATTTCCTTCCTACATAAAGGTTTCTCTGACTCCCCATTCCTCTTGCTCCAGCACAGTTAGATGCTGCTTCCCTTGTGACCTCAGTAGTCCATATGTACATTTTCACTACAGGAGTCATGAGAGAGTATATTTTTAGGGTGTGTTTTTTACACATATGTCGATCCACTACTTTCTAAAGTACTTAAGAGCTTTTCATCTATATGTTCCCAGTCAGAAGACTTCCATATAATATTAATTAATCCAGAAAATTTATTGAGCACTTATTTTGTGCCAGGCATTGGCTTATTTACTGGGAACATGTCTGATATTGTTTCTCCCAAATCTCACCAGTCCAGGATAAGTTAAGGTCCTATGCAAGCAAGAATGGGATGAGGAAGATATGAATCCACTTGGCAGCCTTAGTTCTATAGCTCTATCCAATTACTTTTCACAAGTTCTCAATTAAAACATGCTAAATGAGGTAATTTAATGGATCCTAAATATAGCCCTTACCTGCACAGTTCTTTAACAGTGCTCACATCAATTATTCTATAATGAAGATGTTTCATGAACTGGGGCATGTATTTGTCAAGAAACTTCTTATCTTCATGAACTGAATTTCCTAGAAAGACACGAAGCATACTGCATCTCTATATTTCTAGTAGTATACAACAGGATATCAAAATTCATAAAATGTATTTGAAATGGAGATGATTTTTTAAAATTCAAACAATTCCTAAAAGCACCTCTATATTTCTAAATCAGGTTCGGGTAAATGTGATTAGCTTACAAGTACAGATTTGCAAGTACTTAGTCAGTTTAGCTCATTATAAATTTGTAAATGACCTCTCATGAACAGTAGGACGAATCTATCATTCCACATGCTTGATGTAATGCACAAATCTATTTGTTACTTTTTAAGGTCATACCAGATATGCAAACTTTCTCCCAGTGTCACAAAATTCACACCACTAACCCTAACAATTTAACTGAATCACATAGGTAGATAAACCTTTATTTACAATCCAAGTTTTTCAATAAATCATATGAATATTCATGTTTCCAAAAAGTAACTAAAAACACTAAATTTTAAATGAGACCTTTAAAACACATACCAGCCACATTGGCTGGGGGAAACATTGACACAACATATGCTCTAGTACTTAATGTCAAAACTTATTTTTATAAATGTTTAGGAACAGTATTAGTTACCACATCAACTTACATATACAAAGGCACATATACCTTCAGAGAAACATTAACTTCCCTCTGGCAATGTCACCCCTTTAAAAATACTGGGAGAAGAGGCCTAGTCTCTTTAGAAAGTCAGTGTCATAGGGGAAAAATAATAGGTGGAAAGTTTTACATTAAGAGACTAAAGAAATATAACTAAATGAAATGCATGAGCCTTGACTGAATGCTGGTTCAAAAACAAGTATTCTGGGGAACGTATAATGTGGAGTACATATATGATACTCAATAATGTTTCATTATCTTCAATTCAATGACACTGTATTACATAAGAAAATGTCTTTACTCTTGGGAGATGTTTGAAGAAGTATTTAGGAATGAAGTGTCCTGATGCCTGCAATTTCCTTTAAAATGCCGAACAAAATATAGGTAAAACAATCAAGGCACAAGGTTAACAATTACTAAATCCACTCCTCTGTGCATGTGAAATTTTTCCATCATAAAAACATGGGGGAAATTTTTATTAAGATTTCATGTCCGGTTTCAGGGCATTTTCCCAATACTCGTGCTATAAACTACACAAAGAAACTTGAACAGAAAAGTAAGATGTGTAACCCAAAGCAGGGTAAATGGAAGACACGGATGGGCTCGGCTGGTCTTTCTGGAACTGCAGTCTCTTGAACCACTACATATGGAAGACTATAAGATATACATAGGATTGGATTTTACCTGCAAGTGGACAGAGCCCTGGAGGAGTCTGCTGTCGTACAAAGGACAGAAATTCATACTCTGCCTGCTGCAATGTAATTGTACTCTCCTTCACTGCCTTGGTAAGGCCAGACTGCAAGAGAGAATCCCCAGCCCCCCACCAAAAACACATGTGAAGTCAGTTTTCGAAGGCATCCAGAAATGAAACTTCACTTTTAAAATGGGCAAATATAACTACAAATAGACCATTTTCAAAGCTCAAGTTCAAATTGCAACTGCCATCTTTGCACCATTTTTTTCCTTAAACAATCCAAGCCAACTCAGTTATGATCCTGACTGTTAATAGCATTTCCACAGTCAAAAAAGATGGTGTTCAAAGTCCAAGGATATTAACCTCTGGGAAGAAACAACTATTAACAGGAGGGCAGCAATCCCCCTTCTCTGAAAGTTGATGTCTAACCTTATCCAAAAGACTGACTTGAGCAATACTTGACAATCCGCAATGCGTTCGCGACAGACTGAATGTAGGAGAGAAAAAAAAGAGGACATTCAGGAGAAGATGATCTCGAGAGGTCCCGAAGATGAAAAGCAAACAAGCAAGCAGTTTCCCAGGCTTGCCAAGCAATCTTCTCTAAGCCTTTTCAAAATACCATCCAACAATGGTATCGGATTCAGGTGTGGGAGCAAAAAGCTTTTTACTGATCCCCAAAGCAGCAATCCTGTTATTTGGTAATGTTACCTTCCCATGATGCTCCTTACACCAATCTGACATGCTGTCCAGCAACTCATCTGGTTGTTTTATAATCAGGTTAGGACCCTGTGGATGGGAAACGCCATCAGTCACCAAGAACCAACAGGAATAACCTTACTTTCAGAGGGAACGTTTAAGCTGTTTTAAGGACTAAATATACATATCAGAGAAAGTAAGAGATAAGGATACTTTAAAAGTGTTCCTCCTTCATTCCAGCACTGTTTATTAAGGCAAAATAGAACACACGTACACACATACACAACTGAAAACTCAAACGCCTACAAATAGATGACACAGATATCTATCAAGGGTCAGCAAACTATGTCCCCATGCTTCAGCTATTTTTTTTTTTTTTTTTTGAGACGGAGTCTCGCTCTGTCGCCCAGGCTGGAGTGCAGTAGCGCGATCTCGGCTCACTGCAAGCTCCGTCTCCCAGGTTCACGCCATTCTCCCGCCTCAGCCTCCCGAGTAGCTGGGACTACAGGCACCCACCACTACGCCCAGCTAATTTTTTGTATTTTCAGTAGAGACAGGGTTTCACAGTGTTAGCCAGGATGGTCTCGATCTCCTGACCTCGTGATCCGCCTGCCTTGGCCTCCCAAAGTGCTGGGATTAAAGGCGTGAGCCAACACGCCCGGCCTCAGCTATTTTTTAATAGCTAGAAAGCTAAGAATGATTTTTACATTTGTAAAAGATTGTTTAAAAAAAAAAAGACGAGAACATATGACTGTACTCAAAGCCTAAACTATTTAATACCCTGCCCTTTCCAGAAAAGTCTGTCAACCCTTGATTACGAGTTCATTTTGAAAAGTGTCTAGGCCAGGCATGGTAATAATCCCAGCACTCTGGGAGGCTGAGGTGGGAGGATCACTTGAGGCCAGTAGTTCAAGACCAGTCCAGGCAACATACCAAGACCCCATTTCCACAAAATTAAAAAAAAAAAAAAAATTAGCTGGGCATGGTGGCACACCCCTACGGTCCTAGCTTCTCAGGAGGCTGAGGCACAAAGATCACTTGAACTCAGGAGTTCAAGGTTACAGTGAGNAAAAAAAAAAAAAAAAAAAAAAAAAGGCCGGGCGTGGTGGCTCACACCTGTTATCCCAGCACTATGGGAGGCCAAGGCGGGCGGATCACGAGGTCAGGAGATCGAGACCATCTTGGCTAACACAGTGAAACCCTGTCTCTACTAAAAATATAAAAAATTAGCCAGGCATGGTGACAGGCGCCTGTAGTCCCAGCTACTCGGGAGGCTGAGGCAGGAGAATGGTGTGAGCCCGGGAGGCGGAGCTTGCAGTGCACCGAGATCGCGCCACTGCACTCCAGCCTGGGTGACAGAGCGAGACTCCATCTCAAAAAAAAAAAAAAAGTATCTATATTGCAGGTGAAAAAAGCAACTGCAGAACCATATATGCATACATATGATTTCATTTACACCTGTTTAAAAAAAACACGCATTTATATAAGCATACAAAATATCAAGACAATACGTAAACTTGGAGTAAGATGGGGCAAGAGAACAGGACAAAAATCCAATAGTTTACTATACATACACTTTGGATAGTTACACTGTTTAACAGTATTTTTATATTTAAAAAAATTTAAAGAGGCAATTGTTGATATCTGAAACACACACACACACAAAGTGGTCCTCAAATTCTCGGCTCCATTTCACAGAATATCCAAGTGTGAGTCTCTCAGATAAGTCCTGGCAGTTAACAGCAGCTGCGGCATTAAAGCAAGTCACCTTAGCTGCTCCCTCTGTAAGATAGTGATAATAATAAACTGCATCCCTTCCCTCGTAGAAATGTTAACAGGATAAAAGAAATTATAGATATGAGCTCTTTGAACTCTCCGGTAGAAAAGTATTCTATAAATCCAAGGTATTATTACTACTAAGGTGGTAAAAACAGTTTGCAATCACTTAAAGAAATGGCCAGAATTTAATTAAAATACGCCTGACATCCTACTACTAAAAAGGAGGTTTAGCCAAACAAGAAAACTGGTGTTGGCAATCTCTGCAGAGAAACAAAAAATTTTGCTTGGATAACGTACGTTTTATGATAGTCACGAAAAAAAAAATACTCATACTATTAAAAAAATACTAACAATGATGGAAAAATCAAACTACTACAGATATAATGCTAGATACCTATTCTAGATCCCAATTTAGCAAGCCACGGGACCACACCTACAGAAAAATTTTCAGAGTAGTATGCCTGCTCTTCTACCAACATAAAACATTTTTCTCAGACTCTTATAAAAGAATAAAACATACTGCAGAACTGATAGCCCCTAAGCTTTTCTTTTTTTTTTTAAACATCTTTATCCTCATCTGACTTAGTCCATTTACAAATGCTGCATTCATCTGCAGCTGTGTGAATACATACCCAAATTTCCTCCAGGGTACATATCAACCTACCGGTCCATTAAACTGTCAGTATTTCACATTATATCAACAGTCTAAAGGAAACACTCTTCTTCAGCCAAGGGTAAGTTAGGATGGTAAAATAAAGACACTTCTCTTCACTATTCATCTCCAGTAAATCCCAAGTAACAGAAAAAAACAACCAAATCTAAAAATCAGGGCTTTATTTATACAAAGTTAAAAAAAGTTGTTATGATGAGAAATACAAAGTCTCGTGATTCTCCTACAGCTGATATGTGGGGAGGATAAGCCTGGTACTCCACAAACACAGTCATTCATCTAGAAATACGTCCTCACCTCTTTTACCTACACAGCAAAACAAACGAAAGTGTTAACTGCAGATTTACGAAATTTATCCAGTGCCAGCAACGTATCAATGCTACCCTCTAGGAACTTATTTTAACAAGACTCTCTTTTCCACAAACATCCCTACTTTGTTCCTATTCTGGAGTTTCTGGCTCTGAATACTGCTGACAGTCTAAAACAGAATTATTCAGGGTCAGGGATTTCACCCCCTACCAGATGGTGTCACATCCTTGTTAAATGTTTCATGAGTGGTTGAAATGCAGCAGGTGTGTTTCATTTGTTTTGCTAAATGTTTCCGTTGAAAGTAGCATGCAAAAACCTTAACCATGCCCAATCTGTCAACAAGAGAATACTTTATGGGTGTGCATTAACAGAAATTCTAAAATCTTAATATAGATCTAGAAGAATCACATGACCTAGTTGAAAAGGCAGAATTGTAAATATGGAGTCAAGTTAAAGTCAAGGTTATGATATAAAGACGCAAACTCTGGCATGAGTCACCAAATCTGATGGGAGGACAGTTGGCTGTCCTACTTGCTAGGAGCACCTTACTGAGACAGCCTGAGTTAAACTATTGGCTCCCCTAATAAATAGCCACTGGGGCCTCAGACAAATTACCCAACATCTCTATGCTCAAGTGTCCTCATCTATCAAATGAGCATTACAACAAAACCTAACTTACAGTTGCTGTGAGCACTAAGAACAAAGACGTATAAAGCACTTAGAAACTGTACCTGGCATACAGTAAGCGCTCAGTAAATGACAGAATTTATGTTTCTGTAAATTTCTGGCATGGCTAATTAAAAAATAATGCTTAATTTTTAAATTTAAATTTTTAATTAATTTTTCACTAGGCTGTGAGATGGATTACTTTGGTTCTAGTACCACCCCTACCATGACCTAGCACATTACCTTAATCCATATGGACCTCAACTTTCTTATTTTTTAAATAAAGAAGCTGGAAAAAATGATGGGTATATCTCCAGTGCCCTTTAAAAAGTATGACTGTATTACATGGTATCACGTACTTCAGCCAAAATGTTGAGATCAGAGTCCGTTATCAGACAGGCCATCTCAATAATCTGGTCCTTCTCAATGTCCAATCCTGTCATCTGCAATTAAAAATAAATATATAACACACACAAAGCCATCATTCTGGCCTCTTTTACCCAAGTTTATTTAACAGAAATTCCCTCAAACATAGTCAGCTTGTAACCCATAGCCGAAACAGAAGAGAAGAATGCTCCTTGGCCAACTACTGAAGGTACTAAACACGAGTCCTCGTTTATTCAACAAACATTTACCAAGGGCCTGCTATTTGTCAAGCACTGAGATTCTACTCCGGGACAGATGCAAAGTAAGTAAAACTGAGTGCTGACATCACTCACTTTTGGAAGAGTTAGATAACTAACACCACGACGTCTCTACAGAGTTCACAAAGTTTTCACATTAATTACACCACTTGATCTTCGCAATCTAATGGAAAAACTACTGTTATTATCCTCACTTCATATAAACTGAGGCTCAACGGAGGGAGGAGCCCTTGTTTCAGGCATGGAAAGCCTGAAGGGATAGGAATTGGGTTCCGGTCCCAACTCAGACTCTCACTAACAGCACGACCTTGAATGAGTTGAATCCTTTCTGTGGGCCTCAATGTTCTCACTTATGGAATGAGGGGTAGGGCTGAGTCATCTCCGGAGTCCCGTCTGACTCTAACAACCTAGGGTCCTTTAAGGATTTAGTTGGGGGAGGCTAAGAAGAGCCGCTGCCCCCTCCCCCACTCCAGTGACCCAAGCCCAGAGACGCCAGAGCGTTAGGAAAAGTCCACATCTGGGCGGAGGGGTGGGCAGGAGAGGAAGCCACACGGAGGACTCCTCCCTTGTGGAAAGAAGCCCTACAGCCCAGCAGTGCGCCCCACGCCCGCAGGACTCCTGCCTCCGGACTTGCCCTGCGCCGCCCCTGGCCGGCGGCGCTAACCTGCCACACCTGAGACCCAGACCCCCGCCGCTCTCCCAGGACAGGCTCGGCTCCTCGGTCCCACGCGCGAAACCTCACTCGCCTTCCCCAAGCCCCCCGCCGACCTCACTCACCTCCAGGTCCACCCAGACCATCCGCTGAGCCATGCTCTCCCCTGCCGCCATGGCTGCGCCACCTTCGCGTACACCTCGCGTCCCAAACCGTCCGCGACTCCCACCTACACCCCGCAACAGCCTGGAGCCCAGGGAGCCGCCTAGCATCACCCGGCACCAGCAGCCACTGCCCCAGTCTCGTAGCCGGCGCTGGCGCAGGCGCAATAGTCGCTAAACGTCGCAAACCCGCGGGGAGGCGCACGAGCTGAAACCACACGTCCCAGCGTGCGGTGCGCCGGCTCGCCCTCAACAGCCCGGCTTGGCTGCCGAAGGGAATGATGGGACTTAGAGTCTCACCTGCGGTTGCGACCGGATGCCCCACCCCCGCCACGTGTTTTTCGGGTGTTACTGGACGCGCTTGTTTTGCACTGCTAAGTTTGTTTGCTTCCAGGAGTTATTTCCTGAGTTTTGGTTAGTTGTAACCGCGCAGTTAAAAAAGAACTCTTACTTTGGTTGGTTGGAAAAGATCTGATTATCTATGTATGGTGTTTTTTTCATGTATCTCTTTCCTTTTTTGCTTTTCTTTCTTTCTTTTTTTTTTTTTTTTTTTAACTTACCTGCCCCTCTATTCCACAAACTGGATATTTTCCTCATTTTTTTGGGACCAAGAGGCAGTGTGCTTTTGGGGGCCAGAAGGCCATTAACATTATCATCAAATCATTTAGAAATATTTACATGAGATCTTGTCTGAGAAATCATTTAGCACGTATTAGGTGTTCAGTCAAAGTTAGTTACCTTCCTTCATTTTGTTATGGGAAAAGGGTCCTGATCCAGGCCCAAAGAGTGGGTTCTTAGACCTCCTGCAAGAAAGAGTTCAGGGCGAATCCATAAAGTGAAAGCAAGTTTATTAAAAGTAAAGAAATAAAGAATGCCTACTCCATAGGCAGAGCAGGGGCATGGGCGACTGAGTATACTTACAGTTATTTCTTGATTGTATACTAAAGGGGTGGATTATTCATAAGTTCTCCGGGAAAGGGGTGGACAATTCCGGGAACTGAGGGTTCCTCCGCTTTTAGATCAGATATGGTAACTTCCTAAGGTTGCCGTGGCATCTGTAAACTGTCATGGCACTGGTAGGAGTGTCGTTTAGCATGCTAATGTATTATAATTCGTGTATAATGAGTAGTGAGGATGAGTAGAGGTCATTTTGTCATCTTGGTTTTGGTGGGTTTTGGCCAGCTTCTTTACAACACCCTGTTTTATCAACAAGGTCTTTGTGACCTGTATCTTGTGCTGACCTCCTATCTCTTCCTGGGACTTAGAATGCCTAACCTCCTGGGAATGCAGCCCAGTAGGTCTCAGCATTATTTTACCCAGCCCCTATTCAAGATAGGATCATTCTTCAAATGCCTCTGACAATTTGGCCAAGGGTTATCCCTTATTCCTTATGAAACGTGTCTGCATGATGACAACTTGCTGTTCTATTATTAAAAGTTCTCAAAGTTAAATCTCGCCCTCTTATAACAAATCTATGCAGTAAACTAACTTAAAATGAACTGAAACAATTCCGCCTGCTCTGTCATCATCTTTGGCTTTGATCCAGGTGTCTTTAATCTCCTGCAATGATAGCTGTAATGTCCAGCATTCCTAGGAGTCCAGGTGGCCAGCATCAGGACCTTTAGCCCTGAAATGTCAAATTTTGTGAGTCTCTTAAATCTTGGCTATCCGGTAACAAATTTGTGGCAGAGTGCCACTTTGTCACAAATGTCAATCTGGGCTTTGAATTGTAATCTCTGTGTATTTTTCTGAAAGCCATATTGCTACTCATTACAGAGCTTGTGGTCCATCCTACCTGGTGAGCTGGTTTTATGAGAGAGAAACTTTGTTGCCTAATTGGAGCTTTAAGGAAAGTGTAGGGTACTGGATTTCACCTTCTACTGATTTTCTGTACCCAACCCATGACCTGCAACGGCCCAGAGAAACTCTTTGAAGGGTCATCAAAAGGTATGCGCAGATTATACACATAAAGACTTACTGTGCACAATGCATATATATTTTACCTGCATTGCCTGATGTCGCATTGTTTTGCTATAGTTTTTTACTCATTTGTAGTCTACTTTATAAAAAATGGTCTGCATTTCTTCTTTAGTTTTTTTGTTAGCTTTAAACTTGATTCATTGAAAGTAGAGTCAGTTGAGTCCGGGCGTGGTGACTCACACCCGTAATCTCAGCACTTTGGGAGGCCGAGGTGGGCGGATCATGAGGTCAGGAGTTCGAGATCAGGCTGGCCAACATACTGAAACCCCGTCTCTACTAAAAATACAAAAATTAGCTGGGCATGGTGGCACACGCCTGTAGTCCCAGCTACTGAGGAGGCTGAGGCAGGAGAATCACTTGAACCCAGGAGGTGGAGGTTACAGTGAGCTGAGATTGCACCACTGCACTCCAGCCTGGGCAATAAAGCAAGACTCCGTCCCAAAAAAAAAGAGTAGAGTCAGCTGAAGTACAGAAGGCTTTATCAATCAGGCTTGTTATGATCTTCTTAAAGTATTATGTATTTAAAATTTTAAAGAACACTATTTTTTTTCAACTTTACTACTGGAATAATGTTTCTAATAGGACATGGCTAAGGACACACAAACCCTTCCTTCTTTTGAGAGATAACTACTTTTTTACATATTTTTTAATTTTTATTTTTTAAATTGTGATAAAAGATAGATAATACAAAAATTTACAATTTTAGCCATTTTCCTTATAAAGTAGGCGTCCCCAACCCCTGGGCTGCAGATCGGTGCAGACGAGTAACAGTCCGTGTCATGTTAAGAACTGGGCTGCTCTGCCAGAGGTGAGGGGTGGGGGAGCGAGTATTACCAGCTGAACCCTGCCTCCAGTCAGATCAGCAGTGGCATCAGATTCTCAAAGGAGCACAAATCCTATGTTGTGAACTGTGCATGCGAGGCATCTAGGTTGCATGCTCCTTATGAGAATCTAACTAATGCTTGATGATCTGAGGTGGAACGGTTTCATCCTGAAACCATTACTCCCCCACCCCCATCCATGGAATAATTGTCTTTCATGAAACTGGTCCCTGGTGCCAAAAAGGTTGGGGACCACTGGTATAAAGCATGGTGGCATTAAGTACATTCACATTGTTGTGCAACCATCACCACCATTTATCTCCAGAACTTTTTCATCTTCCCAACGGAAACTCCATCCCATTAGACACTAACTCCCCATCTCCACCCATCCACTACTCCCAGTCCCTGGCAACCACTATTCTACTTTTTGTCTCTAAGAATTTGACTACTCTATGTACCTCTTACAAGTAGACTTATGCAGTATTTGTCTTTTCATATCTGGCTTATTTCATTTACTATCATCTCTTCAGAGTTCATCCATGTTGTCATGTCATGTTGTCATGTGTCAGAATGTTCTTCCTTTTTCAAGCTGAATAATATTTCATTGTATGTATGTATCACATTTGTATCCATTAATCCATTAATGGACACTCTTGTTGCCTCCACCCTGTGGCTACTGTGAATATTTACATGGTTTTAAATTTTAATTGTTATATTTTATTTTATTTTTGAGACAGGGTCTCACTCTGTCACCCAGGCTGGAGTTCAGTGGCGTGATCACACCTCACTGCAACCTCCATCTCCTGGGGTCAAGTGATCCTCCCACTTCAGCCTCCAAAGTAGCTGGGACTATAGGCACAGACCACCACACTGGGCTAATTTTTGTATTTTTTGTAGAGATGAGGTTTTACCATGTTGCTCTGGCTGTCTCGAACTCCTGGGCTCAAGCAATCCACCCATCTCAGCCTCCCAAAGTTCTGGGATTACAGGCATCAGTCACTGCAACCAGCCCTAATTTTATTTGTTATTGCTCCCTTCTTACCAGTGACTTTCCCAGCCCAGTTTTGTTCTTCCCAACTGTTTAACAAAGATCACTGTGATAATCAATCCACAACTGACCCCCCACTTCCCTGGTCCCTCTTTAGAATTATCCCAAATTATATCTTTAAAAGTCCTTCTCAGCCAGGCATGGTGGCTCACACCTGTAATCCCAGAATTTTGGGAGGCTGAGGTGGGAGGATCACTTGGGACCAGGAGTTTGAGACCCACCTGAGCAGCAAAGCAAGATCTCATCTCTAAAATAAATTAATTAACCTAAACATTTAAAAAAGTATTATCCAGATGATATAGTTTGGATCTGTGTCCCTGCCCAAATCTCATGTTGCATTGTAATCCCCAGTATTGAAGGTGGTACCTGGTGGGAGGTGTTTGGATCATGGGTGTGGATTTTCTCATTAAGAGTTTAGCACCATCCCCTTGGTGCTGTCCTCATGATAGTGAGTGACTTCTCACAAGATCTGGCTGTTTAAAAGGGTGGCACTTTGCTACTCTCTCTTGCTCCTGCCCTGGCCATGTGACATGCTATTGCCCCCTTTGCCTTCTGCCATGACTGTAAGCTTCCTGAGGCCTCCCCAGAAGCAGATGCCATCATGTTTCCTGTACAGTGTGCAGAACCATGAGCCAATGAAACCCCCTTTCTTTATAAATTACCCAGTCTCCTGTATTTCTTTATAGCAGTGCACAAATGGCTTAATACAAAAAATTGGTACAGAGAGTGGGCCATTGCTATAAAGGAACCTAAAAATGTGGAAGCAGCTTTGGAACTGGGTAACAGGCAGAGGTTGGAAGAGTATGGAGGGCTCAGAAAAGACAGGAAGATGAAGGAAAGTTTGGAACTTCCTAGAGACTGGTTAAATTGTTGTGACCAAAATGCTGATAGTGATATGGACAGGGAAGGCCAGGCTTAGGAGATCTCAGATGGAAAGGAGGAACTTATTGAGAACTGGAGCAAAGGTCATGCATCTTATGCCTCAGCAAAGAGCTTAGCTGGATTGTGTCCATATCCTAGGGATATGTGGAAGTTTGAACATGAGAATGATAACCTAGAGTATCTGGTGGAAGAAATTTCTAAGCAGCAAAGTGTTCAAGAGGTGACATGGCTACTTCTAACAACCTGTGCTCAGATGTGGGAGCAAAGAAATAAGTTCGAACTTATATTTAAAAGGGAAACAGCATAAAACTCAGGAAAACCTGCAGCCTGGCCATGTGGTAGAAAATAAAAGCAGCCTTGAGACACTGCTCCTTACATACAACTGCTTGGGCTCCAGTTGCCACTCTAAGGGGTGGAATGACATAGTTTGGATACATGTCCCCACCTAATCTCATGCTGAATTATAATTCCCAGTGTTGGAGGTGGGGCCTAGTGGGAGGTGATTTGAACATGGGGGTGGGTTTCTCTTGAATGGTTTATCACCATCCCCTTGATGCTGTTCTTGTGACAGTGAGTGAATTCTTGCAAGATCTGCAAGATCTCGTTGTTTAAAAATGTGTGGCACTGCCCACTCCCTTGCTCCTGCTCTGACCGTGTGATGTGCCTGCTTCTCCTTCACCTTTCGCTGTGATTGTAAGTTTCCTGAGGCTTCCCAAGAGGCCAAGGAGATACCAGCATCATGCTTCCTATACATCATTTAGAATCATGAGCCAATTAAACCTCTTTATAAATTACCCAGTTTCAGGTATTTCTTTATAGCAATACAAGAACAGCCTAATACACCTGGCATGGTGACACATGCCTTTAGTCCCAGGTACTCAAGAGGCTAAGGCAGGAGGATCATTTGAGCCCAGGAGTTAAAGGCTGCAATAAGTCATGATCATGCCACTACACTCCTGGTGACAGAGTGAGATTCTCTCTGGAGGGGAAGAAAAAGGAAAAAAGTCCTTCCCTACTTTCTCTTAGGAGAGGCCCCTGGTTCCTCATGTTAACTGTTACAGGAAGTTCATAAAGCTAACATTGTTACAATTATGTTATTTGGGAACTTTATCTGATATACTTTATCACCATTCTATTAAACTAGACTTTAATTTACAGAATATATTTATTTTATACTTTTATAGTACTAGCATAGAGCCACGTAGTAACGTTGGTAGTACTGGTTAGTGGTCACCAAAGTATTGAGACTATCTCATGCCTGTAAACTGTCCTGTGTTTTATAAAGCACTTAAAACTATGCAGTAGGTACCCAATGAATACTCACTGGTTAATAATGATATCTCTTCTCTTCCTGTTTTGTGAAACTTTATCTTGATAAATGTTGATATAAGGGTTTATTGCTGATAACTGAAAACTGCTATTTACATCCCTCCAGTGGTCTGGGAAGGAATAAAGGATGACAGATCTTTTGGCTTTACCCTCTGTCGCTGTAAAAATGCAGGATAAAAATAGTGTCCAAACTTGTAATCTTCAAAATCCACCTTGTACAAAATGGATACTCTAAAAGTTTTTATGAAATTTGAATTGCCTTTTTTCTCAGTTTCACAAAGAATTACTGAGTACTTAGTGTGTATCCAACACTATGCTAGAATACAAGAATAAAAAATACATCTGTTAAACTGATATTTATTATACTGGAGGCTATAGGTATTTAAGAATTTATGAACTTGGAGTTGTTTCTTTTACAGATAAGGAAATGCCTTTAACTTTCCCACCTGTAAAATGGGTTATATGATGATTAAATAAAAACATATAGAACACTGTATACATTATGTAGTAGGTGCTCATTTGCTTTGTTTCTTTAAGCAAATAGGAGATACAAGGCAATATGAAGAAGATGGTGCCAATGTTTTAAAGAATTATAGAGTGCTATAGGAATAAAGGGAAAGGGGATTCATTTTGACTGAAGAGACACAAGAGGATGAAATTGGGTTAGCTCTTGAAAGAAGAGAACTATGACAACAATTGCTGTGGGTAACAATATCCCAGACCGACAGAATACCTTGGACGTAAGCAACTAGGATAATCGTGCCTTTAAGTGAAAGAGAAGAACAGGAAGAACAGGTAAGAGTTGATGAGTTCAGTTTTGGAAAGACTGAAGTTGTGTTTTCAGAGGGAGATCTGCAAGGGGCTATCCAGCAGGCAGCTGGAAAGAGGGCAGGGATAGAGACTTGCACTTAGAAGGCAACTACATAGAGAAGATAGCTGAAGCTATGGGAGGTAAAGCAATTGCAAAGTTGTCTAAAAAGTGCAGCCATAAGCCCATCTTAACCTTGAGAATTTTATTTCTTGCAAACTAATTAGCACATAAAGCAGATCCTCAATTTAATTTGTGCATGTCGGCACATATAGAACAAATTGGTGCAGCAAGCCCGCCTAAAGTCTATTTCTTGGAAAAGTAAGGAGTGCCCTGGGAGAAAACTCGGCTAAAGGAAATATCAGCCAGAAACAAAGAGCATGGTACAGCATGAAAGCTAAGTTGGAGGGAGGGAGAGAATAATTCTGACAGCACAGCAACTATCATGTTGATTTGCCTCCTAGCCTAGTCCTTACTGGACTCATGTCTAAGGCCAATGGAGGACAGAGAGCTGCAGGTTTTCTAAACGGGCTTTTTCCATTAAAAGCACGTATAATAATGTATCACACAACACTGATTGAGTTTTGTGGTAGCGCAGTTTTAAAAACAGACAAAACTGAAGCAAGGCAGTAGCAGGAATGGGGAACAGAGAGGAATGTTTCCTCTTCGCTTTTGATATTTCCTTCCATGTGGAAGAAGTGCCTCTAGATAACATTCCTGGCCCCTTGCACCTGACTTCTCTTACTCCCCTGTAAAAAGGTGAAGTAAACATCAAGATTTGGGACAGAAATTAAACACGGGCAATCTAGCGCCCTCTTTATTTTTCTCACCACTCCTCACTAAAGGAAAAATCCAACTACATCCTTGCTCACTTCACCAGAAGCCACACTGAAACAATGGCATTGTGAGAATTCTAGTATACTTGCCAATCAAAGCAAAGACAGTGTCCTGACAGGCAGACTTTTTAGGAATCCTAGAAATGCTTGGGCAGGAGGCTTTGGGGAGAGCAGTTATCCTGTGTTATTCAGGTGGGGGACATCAGAGAGTTATTTCTGTCAGTGTGGTATCACACACTTGCACCCACATGCTATTGAAATTTAACCACCTCCCATACTACCAACTTACCTGGTGATCTCTAGATGTCTTGATAACAAGCTTGAATTGATTAGTGATTCTCATTGCAGCCAAATTCAGACAATTCTATCATTTTGAAGAGTCCAGTTTCAATTCCATGAGAAATTATGACATCAAACTAGAGTAATCTAAATAATTATTGGACAAAAGGAGATAGGTGTGAATAAAGATTCAGTGCGGGCCATGTATAATAATAATAAAAAAAAAGAAAATAGGCTTTGGAGACGAACAAAGCTGAATTCAAGCCCTATCTCAGCTACTTTATATCTGTATTTCCTGAAACAGGTTGACGCTTGCAAACTAATTAGCATATAAAGTAGATCCTCAATTTAATGTGTACATATTGGTGAAAAATATAGAACAAATTGGCAAAAAAGCCCGCCTAAAGTCTATTTCTTGGAAAAGAAGTGCCTGGGAGAAAACTCAGCTAAAGGGAAAAGCAGCCAGAAACAAACACTGTAATCTTTTTGAGATTCATTTTCCTCCTTTTAAAAATAGTTAAAGCACTACTTCATTTGAAGAATGATTGTAAAAGTTTGAGATAATATTTGTGATGGAAGCATGATGCCTGGCACATGATAGGTCCTTAATAAGTAGTATAAATAAATCACTTATTATTATTTAATAAGTCCAGTCCACTGAACAATTATAAACACCGATCACTTCTCATCTTGTAGCCAACATTTGAGAAAACAGATTGTGATGGAGACTTGATAATTGCCTATCAAATACACCTCTTTCTTCGTTAATAACATATTTTTGGTGTTTATCTGGGCACTTTGACATCCTTGTGGCTGGGTATGGTCATGTGACTAAGTTCTGGCCTATGAAATTATGGGATTTCCAAAAAGTTTCTTAAAAGGAGTTGACTTAGCTGAGAAAATGTTCCCGTGGCCAGGTTCTTTTGCCTGTAATCCCAGTACTTTGGGAGGCCTAGGTGAGAGGATCACTTGAGCTCAGGTGTTTGAGACCAGCCTGGGCAACATAGCAAAACCCCATCTCTAAGAAGAAGAGAAAGTAAGCGCTCCTTTACCCTTCCTGATATCTGGAATTTTGGTTTGGCACTGATGCCCCAGTGTCTATCTTGAAACATGATGTGATTTTGAGAATGAAACTAGTGGTGAGGACAGTGGAGGACAGTGAAGCAGAAAAGAACCACCTAAATCTCCTGATGGTGGCTCAGGGGAGCTTTCATTCTAACTGGAAACTTGGGTCATATAAAAGAAAATCCCTAGTAGATTAAGCCACTGTGTTTACCACCTAACCCAATTTCTAACTTATACAGAACTCACTTTGGAGAGTGCCTATATTTAAATGGTGAGTAAGGAAAAGAACTCAGAAAAGGAAACAAATAGCTGTTGGTAAGAATGGGAGGGAGAGATTCAAGAAAATGCAGCATTACAAAATTAAAGGAAGAGGAAGTCTGAATGAAGATGTGAAGGCACTGGTATCAGACTCAGGATGAGGTCTCAAAAGATGTCATTGTATTTCTCACTAGAAGCAAAATTCTACTGCAGCTTGAGAAACAGCAGAATTGCAAGTTGATAAAACACAGGAAATAAACGTTCTCTCTTGATATCTTAGAGAGAATGAAAGACAAGTAGTAAAGGAACAAACTTTGCTAAGAGTAAACAGTATATTGCAGCCAAAAGAAAAAGCTCAAGAAATGAAAGAGGCGGAGAGAGGAATAAAACTTAGAAAGGGATATATGCAAAAGATTCTGGAAGAACAAAACCATAGGCACAGGTGCACAGCTATTGGACAAGCCTTGGAATTATCATTTTAATAAAGGAATCTTCTTTGAATGAACTTGTTTTTTTTTTTAATAATTATGTTTCACTGACAAAATTTTTTCAGATGTAAGTGCTGACAACAGTAATTTTATTTCTACCTGGTAAATTAAGTACCATCTTCAAATACTTGCTTTACATTTTAAATAAGCATAACAACACTCAATATTTAATATTGAACAGGGAAAGATTTTACAACAGAAATCTTCATATGGAAACGCAGCTGTTGGGGAAACTACATAATTAGCTTAAATGGGCCTTCTATTTTTTTACAATTGTAATTGACAAAGAATAGACTGAGAGTAAACTAATATAGCAGAAGCATGTTCAGGAAATCAAATGCTCTTCAGAGCTTATCATGTACCTCTAAATTTCAGTCCCCATTTTGTGCCACAACTGAAGTTTTTAATAATATATTTTTGTTTCATCTAATTGCATTTTGTTTTACAAAAATTATAAAGGTGATAACGCTAAACTTAGGCATTCCCAGAAATGCAGACTCTACAAACTCCTCAGTCCTATTTCATTCCAGGAATTTATTGTCCCTATTTTGCTTCCTATAAAATCAATAAGACAAATTATATGAATGTATTAATTTATTGCATCTACACCCAAAATATGTTTATCTATTATGTATACATAAAAAATAAATTTTTAAAGCAGTAAGAAATATGTACTTCACTTTAGAAAACACTTTGATTACTAATCCTAAACAGGAGGACAGCTCCCATTTCCTGTCTTCTAATTCAACACTGACCTCAAAGTGGTCTATTAATAATTTTATTCCAAAGGGAAAAAATAGAGAATAAAAAACGACAGACATTAAAAAAAGTTTTGTTTTGTTTTGCCACATATAAACAGTTGTTTCCAAAGCAAAACATTTCATGGGGGTTAGAGAGAGAGAATATGTGACACCTCAGTGTTTCACCGTGGGTTTAGGAGTCAGAAAGATCTACGTTCAAATTCTGACTCTACAGATCACTGCGTGACCTTAGACTAGTAATAAAACCTATCTAAATTGCTTTTTCGTCTATTTATGATTTTTTTTTTAAAAATGATCCCCTACTTTTTGAAGTTACTGTGAAGATTACATCAGTTCATGTGTTAGCCACATCTTATGATAAATGAATGAAATTATTTATAATTATAATTAAATAACAAATGAAAACTATTTTATTATATTTGCTTCTCTCTCAGAAATACATTTGGCAGATATTTGAGAATTTTTTTAAATAGATACTCCTTTTTCTTCTGTTTAGATTCTTAAAATTCTCCAAGGGCATAGCAACAGAGAACAGGACATTTTGCAATTCAAAAACTGCTATGCTTCCTCCTTTTTTTTTTTTTTTTTTTTTTTGGACTTATGTTTCTGAAAAAGTTAGTTGAGTGAGACAGGAAACAGAACAATACATATATTCAAGAACTTCTTGGCACTGGACCACTCCTAACCTGCTTAATTTTTTTTTTAGGTTAGTTGTTTTTAAGAGCTGCTCAAAAACTAATCACCTATTTATTTCTGTAGGAAAGAAAATGTGAACGTTTTGTGGTAGATAACCAAGTGGTTGATTAAAATAGAATTATTTCTATTCACTGTAGTCAAAAGGTGGAAATGACCCAAAGTGTCCAGCAACAGATGAATGGATAAACAAAATGTGGTGCATGCATGCAGTGGAATGTTATTTAGTCATAAAACGAAATGAAGCTCTGATACATGTTACAATATGGATGGCCCTTGAAAATATTGTGCTAAGTGAAATAAGCAACACATAGAAAGACAAATATAATCACTGTCACTTAACAATGGGGATACATTCTGACAAATGTGTCCTTAGGCGATTTCATTATTGTTCAAACATCATAGAGTGTACAAACCTAGATGGTATAACCTACTACATGCCTGGGCTATATGGTATAGCCTATTACTCCTAGGGTACAAACCTGTACAGCAGGTGACTGTACTGAATACCGTAGGCAGTTGTAACAGAATCGTATTTGTGTATTTAAATATATCTAAACAGAAACGGTACAATAAAATATGGTATTATAATCTTATGGGACTATCATGATATATGCAGTCAGTCATTGCCTGAAATGTTATTTTGTGGTTCATGACTACATTGTATTATTTCACTCATATGAAATAACTGAAATACACAAATTCATGGAGACAGAAAGTAGATTAGAGGTTACCATACTTAGCAGGTACACAGTTTGGGGTGATGAAAAAGTTTTAGGGTGATAGTTGCACAACTTTGTAAATGCACCAAATGTTCCTAAATTGTATACCTTAACATGGTTAAAATGGCCAATTTTATGTTACATATATTTTAACCCAATGAAAAATTTTAATAGAATTATTTCATAATGAAAATGAATTAAAAATTTTAATTTAAGACTTGCAGATCATCAAATTTGGGATCACCTTCTTAATATATAAACTAGAAGATATTAAATTCACACTCAAGCTATATTGCCAGTTCTTCCTGTATTACTTTGAGGCTTCACACAATCACAGTCAAAATCATAATTGAATTTTTCTTCAAACTTGAAAAGTAGTGTCTTAATCCAATTTTGAGCTCTGAAAAATTAGATAAATAAAAGCATTTGTTTATAGTGTTGGCGAAATTGACTGGGGAAAGAATTGGTTCAACTAGAATTCATACAAATTACTAAAATAAATTTTAAATGGATTAAACAGTTAAATATAATAACAAAGTTATGAAAAATTGTGCAAACATAGGACTGAATTTTCTTGAGGGGGTAGGAAAGGAATGTATAAATTTCAAAAGAGCAGAAGGAGAAAAGGGGTGGAGCAAAATGGCCAAAAAGAAGGCTCTACCAATCATCCTCACCCTCCGTAGGAGCACCAAATGTAACAATTGTCTACACAAAAAGAGTACCTCCATAAGAACCAAAAATCAGGTCAGGACTCGAAGTACCTGCTTTTAACCTTGTATTGCTGCAAGAGGCACTAAAGATGATAGGAAAGATAGTTTCGAATTTCCAGCAGCATGCCTCCCCCATCCCCAACAACCACGTGGTGCAGAGAGAGAATCCATGGCTTGGGAGAGCCAGAGCACAGAGATTGTGAGACTTTTCACTTAACTCAGTGACGCCCAGTCACAGCAGAAAGCAAAACTGGGCTGGGCTTAGCTGACACAAGCCCATGGAGGGAGTATTTAGACAAGTCTTAGCCAGGAATCGCCCATCCCAGCAGCCCATTTCAGTGGTCAGTACTTGAGTTCTGGCAAGCCATGCCACGTGGGCTAACATGCTCTGGGCCCTTACTAAACATGAAAGGTAGTTCAGGCCACAAGGACTGCAAGTCTTAGGCAAGTCCTAGTGCTGAGCTGGGCTCAGAGTCAGTGGCCTTCAGAGTCATGCAACCTACTGAGACACAAGCCAGGGCAGGTAAGGGAGTGCTGGCACCACCCCTCCCCCAGCGCCAGGCAGCACAGATTGCAGGTCCAAAAGAGACCCCTTCCTTATGCTTGAGGAGAGAAGAGGGAAGAGAGAGGAACAGTAAAGAGAACTTTGCCTTGAATCTTGGATACCAGCTTAGTCACAGTATGGTAGGGCGCCAGTCAGAGTCACAAGGCCCCCATTCCAGGCCCTAGCTCCCAGAAGACATTTCTAAGCATACTCTAGGCCTAGAAGGAACCTACTGCCTTGAAAGGAAGCAGGCAGTTCAGGCAGGACATATCACCTATTGACTAATGAGCCCTTGGGCCCTAAATAACCAGCAGTGACACATGGACATTACACCACAGGCCTTGGGTGACACTCTGAGACATGCTAGCTTTAGGTGACACCCAACATATTTCCAGCTGTGGTGGCTATGGTGAGAGACTTCTCCTGCTTGAGAAAAGATGAGGGAAAAGTAAAGAAGACATTGTCTTGTACCTCAGATACCAGCTCAACCAAGGGGGATAGAACACCAAGCAGGCTCTTGAGGTTCCAGATTCTAGGCCTTAGCTCTTGGACAGCATTTCTGGACCTACCCTGGGCCAGACAGGAGCCCACTGCCCTGAAGGGTGAATCCCACGACTGGCAGCATTCACTACAAGCTGACTGAAGAGACCTTGGGCCTTATGTGAATATTGGCGGTAGCCTGGCAGTATTCCTCATGGTTCTGTAATGGTGGTGGCAATGGGGTGAGGCTCCTGTGCCTGTGGAAAGTGGAGGCAAAGTAGGAAGGACTGTCTCATGGTTTGAGTGCCAGCCACAGGACAACAAAACACCACATAGGTTTCTTTTCTAAGGTGTTTGAACAGTCCCCAGCCCCTGGATGGCGTCTCTGGACTTGCCTGGAGTCTGGGGAAACTCACTGCCCTGAAGGGAAGGACACAAGCCTGGCTGGCTTTGCCATCTGCTGATTGTAAAGCCCTAGAGCCTTGAACAAACATGGACATTAGCCTGATAGTGGCTACAGAGGGCCTTGGGCAAGATCCAGTGCTGCGCTGACTTCAGGTCTGACCAAGCATAGTCCCAATGGTGGCGGTCTCAAGGGTGCTTCTGTCACCCCATTCCCAGCTCCAGTGGCTCAGCACAGAGAGAGAGAGAGAGAGAGAGAGAGACCCTGTTTGGGAGAAAGTAAGGGAAGAGAACAAGTGTCTCTGCCTGGTAATCTAGAGAATTGTTTTGAATCTTATCTAAGACCACGAAGGTGGTACCTCTATGAGTCTGAAATAACTACAGTGTTACTGGGCTTGGGGTGACCCTTAATGCAGATATAGCTTAGATCACAATACCCAAGTCCTTTTGAATACTTGGAAAACCTTCCCAAGAGAGATGGGAACAAACAAGCCCAGCCTGTGAAGACTGCAACAAGAACTTAACTCTTCAATGCACAGACACAGACAAACATCCACAAGCATCAAAAAAAATCCAGGAAACTCGATCTTACCAAATGAACTAAATAAGGCACCAGGGACCAATCATGGAAAAACAGAAATATGTGACTTTTCAGACAGAGAATTCAAAATAGCTGAGGAAATGAAAAAAAAAAAAAAATTCAAGGTAACACTGAGAAGTAATTAAGAATTCTATCAGATAAATTTTAAAAATAATTAAAAAGACTCAAAGGAAATTCTGGAGTTGAAAAATGCAACTGACATACTGAAGAATGTATCAGACAATCTTAATAGCAGAATTGATCAAACAGAAGAAAAATTATTGAGCTTGAAAACAGGCTATTTAAAAATACATAGACAGAGAAGACAAAAAATAGAAGAATTTTTTAAAAATGAAGAATGCCTACAGGTTCTAGAAAATAGCCTCAAAGGGGCAAATATAAGAGTTATTGGCCTTAAAGAGAGGATAGAGATAGAGATAGGGATAGAAAATTTATTCAAAGGGATAATAAAAGAGGAGTTCCCAAACCTAGAGAAAGAAATTAATATCCAAGCACAAAAAGGTTATAGAACACCAAGCAGATTTAACCTGAGAAGTCTACCTCAAGACATTTAATAATCAAACTCCAAAATGTCAAGGATAAAGAAAGGATTTTAAATACAGCAAGAGAAAAGAAACAACATACAATGGAGCTCCAATATTCTGGCAGCAGACTTTTCAGTGGAAACCTTACAGGCCAGGAGAGAGTGATATGACATATTTAAAGTGTTGATGGAAAAAAAGTTCTTTACCCTAGAATAGTATATCCAGTTTATAAAAAATTTTGTATACATGGATATACACAATAGTATATCCATATCAAATATGAAGGAAAAATGACTACTTTTCTAGGCAGGCAAAAGCTGAGGGATTTCATCAACACTAGACCTTTCCTAGAAGAAATGCTAAAGGGAGTTCTTCAATCTGAAAGAAAGGGATGTTAATGAGCAATAAGAAATCATCTGAAGGTGTAAAACTCACTGGTAACAGGAAGTACACAGAGAAGCACGGAATGTTATAACACTGTAACTATGGTGTATAAACCACTCAAGTAAAAAGACTACAAGATGAACCTATCAAAAGTAATAACTACAACTTGCCAAGACCCAGACAATACAATAAGATATAAATAAAAATGACCAAAAGTCAAAAAGTGGGAGGACAAAGTTAAGGTGTAGAGTTTTTATTAGTTTTCTTTCTACTTGTTTGTTTATGCAAACAGTGTTATCAGATTAAAAAATGAGTTATAAGATGGTATTTGCAAGCCTCATGATAACCTCAAATTTAAAAACATACAACAGATACACAAAAATAAAAAGCAAGAAATTAAAGCATACCATCAGAAAAAAACACCTTCATTAAAAGAAGGTAGGAAGGAAAAAAAAATAAAGAGAAGACCACAGAGGAGCCAGGAAACAAACAACAAAATGGCAGGAGTAAGTCCTTACTTATTAATAATAACATTGAATGTAAATGGACTAAACTCGCCAATCAAAAGACAGAGTTGCTGAATGGATACAAAATAAGACCAAATGAATCTGTTGCCTACAAGACACACACTTCACCAACAAAGACACACAGACTGAAAATAAAGAGGAAAAAATGATATTTAATGCTAATGGAAACCAAAAAAGAGCAGGAGTGGCTATACTTACATCAGACAAAATAGATTTCAAGACAAAAACGAGAAGCAACAAAGAAGGTCACTATGTAATAATAAAGAGGTTAATTCAGCAAGAATATATAACAACTATAACTATATATACACCTAACACTGGAGCACCCAGATATATAAAGCAAATATTATTAGGGCAAAAGAAAGAGATAGACTCCAAAACAATAATAGCTGGAGACTTCAACACCCTACTTTCAGCATTGCAGAGATCATCTAGACAGAAAATAAAGAAACATTGGATTTAATGTCTACTGCAGTCCAAATGGATCTAATAGAGATTTACAGAACATTTCATCTAACAGCTGCAGAATACACATTATTCGCCTTAGTACATGGATCATTCTCAAGCATAGACCAGATGTTAAGCCACAAAACAAGTACTAGAACTTTCAAAAAAATGAAATTATATCAAGCATCTTCTCTGACCACAATGGAATAAAACTAGAAATTAATAAAAGAGGAATTTTGGAAACTATACAAACACACAGAAATTGAATAATATGCTCTTGAATGGCCAGTGGGTCAAAGAAGGCATTAAAAAGGAAATTGAAAAATGTATTGAAACAAATGATAATAGAAACACAACAAACCAAAGACCTATGCAATACAGTGACAGCAATATCAATAGGGAAGTCTATAGCTATACATGTCTAAATCAAAAAGGAAAAAAACACTCAAATAAGCAGCCTAACAATGCATTTTACAGAGCTAGAAAAGCAAGAGCAAACCAAACCTCCTAGTAAGAAAAGAAATAAAATAATAAAAATCAGAGCAGAAATAAATGAAATGGAAATTTAAAAAAAAAAAAACAAGATCAATGAAACAAAAAGTTGTTTTTTCGAGTACATAAACAAATTGACAAACCATTAGTGAGACCAACAAATAAAAAAGGAGAGAAGACTCAAATACATAAAATCAGAGATGAAAAAGGACATTACAGTTGATACCACAGACACTCAAAGGATCATTAGTGGCTACTATAAGAAACTAGAAGCTAAAAAATTGGAAAATCTAGATGAAATGGTTAAATTGCTAGACACATACAATCTGCCGAGATTGAACCATAAAGAAATCCAAAAGCTGAACAGACCAATACCAAGTAATGAGATCAAAGCTGTAATAAAAAGTCTCCCTTCCTCCTTTTGTAGAGAGCTGAAAATGACAACAAAAAGGCTCCCAGCAAAGAAAGAATAAATGAGATTTAGTATTTGCTAGCAAATAGGGTGACTGTAGTCAAAAATAATTTAATTGTACATTTTAAAATAACTAAAAAGAGTATAACTAAATTGTTTGTAACACAAAGGATAAATCTTTGATGTGATGCATACTGCATTTACCCTGATGTAATTATAATGCATTGCACACCTGTATCCAAATATCTCATGTATATAAATATATACACCCATAAATATATACTTTTACTATGTACCCACAAAAAATAAGAATAAATAAAAGAGCAAATGAAACCACACAAGAAAACAAGGTTAACTTTCATGCCTCTACCTCCATGCACACACAACATGGACATTTATTATTTATTTTAAGACTTCAAAAAGCACTGGAAACAAAATTAACTAGGGAAAATATTTATAAGAAACATTTCAAACAATGTTCTGGTATTCTTAAATATGAGAGCTTTTGAGGATCAATAAGAGGAATGTAAAATTCTAATAAGGAAATGGACAAAGGATAGGAACACAGAATTCATGAAGGAATATAATTGGTACATAGAAGCAAAAATATCCAATCTCGTTAATAATAAAAGAAATTTGGCCGGGCGCGGTGGCTCAAGCCTGTAATCCCAGCACTTTGGGAGGCCGAGATGGGCGGATCACAAGGTCAGGAGATCAAGACCATCCTGGCTAACATGGTGAAACCCCGTCTCTACTAAAAAATACAAAAATCTAGCCGGGCGAGGTGGCGGGCGCCTGTAGTCCCAGCTACTCGGGAGGCTGAGGCAGGAGAATGGCGCAAACCTGGGAGGCGGAGCTTGCAGTGAGCTGAGATCCGGCCACTGCACTCCAGCCTGGGCGACAGAG